>NC_092211.1:71177751-71251763 GCF_043381705.1 Parasteatoda tepidariorum | reverse complement strand
ATGTCTGCAGATGGTGTGGACCGAATTCAAGTGATTCTTGGCATCCTGAATGCCAAAAAATACATCGAAACTGTCCTGAAACCAAAATTGATACCTTCCATCTGGGATCTCTTCCCCAACAACGCACCATTTATTTTTCAGCAGGATTCAGCTCCATGCCACACAGCAAAAGTATGCAAAGCATGGTTTCAAAATAAAGGTAAAGATATATTACCATGGCCAAGAAACAGCCCTGATCTCAATCCAATTGAAAATTTGTGGCGACGTTTGAAAATTCTTGCACGAAAAAAACGTCCATCCAATAAAAGACAACTGATGCTATAATTGATTCTTGGCACCATGTGATTACGAAAGATAATCTTCAAACAGTCGTTCACTCAATGAAAAGAAGTTGGGAAGCTGTTTTAAAAAATAAGTGTTATCCTACTAAGTATTGATTGTGTAAGTATCACTTTTAAAAAATGCAAATCTAAAATAGATCTTACTATTTGTTCCATAACTTTTTTTGTAATACAGATATTGTGATACTTATATTGCAATACCTTCAATTTGATATATAAACTTTGTATCTAAGTGAAAATTAATATATTCTACAAGAACACAAAGTTGAAAAACATGAAACTTTTAAAAAGTGTCCGCACTTATGGCCACCACTGTACATAAATCTACTTCATAGTATTTAGCCAAGACAGGTTGTTTTTTTAAGTGTAAAGTTTATTTCTACACAATTCACAGATAAGCAAGTAACAGATATTCTAAGTGCAAATAATTTTACCAAATTTCAAATAAAAATATAAAATGTCAACTTTTTTAAAAACTATACTTTTTAGTTTGTTTTGCAGTTGATGTAAATTCAACTCCGAACTGTCAGTTTAGAGAATGATTATTAGGTTCACAGGTGATTTTTCCCTTTGTTTACAATATTAAGCATTAATTTGCAATGTAAAATTTTTACATCTATGCATAAAATAAATCAATAAGCAGTTATTTATTCCTTAATTATACAAGAGCATTGGAAATCCTTCAGCTAGCTTTTTTTATTTTTAGATAATATTTATATGTTCTCCAAAGGTATAAATCTCACAATAAAACTATTAAATTCTTTTCTACTTTACAAAATTTGAAAATGTTGATTAAATTTAAATAACAAAGGCTATATCAAATTTTATTTTGTAGTTTTACACTGTTATACCTAATAGAAATTCAATTGATACCATTTATTTAAGCTATTCACTTTTTATTTACTATAATTATGCATATTCCACATTTTTGCAAGGGAAAATTTTATTTCTGCTAATTATTGTTGTTGTCGTTGTTGTAGTTCATTTACGTCGCACTGGAGCTGCACCATGGACTATTGGCGGCGGTCTGGGAAACATCCCTGAGGATAATTCGAAGACATGCCATCACAATTTTGATCCTCTGCAGAGAGGATGGCACCCCCGCTACGGTAGCCCAACGACCTGTACGTTAAGTTGAGCACTTTACGGTAGAACAGTTTAACGAGGACCAATACCGCCCACCCTCGATCCCTACGCAGACTGACCCAAATGGTCACCCACCCGCACACTGAAAGTAACCAGTAATGCTTGACTTCGGTGATCTGCTGAGAACCGTGTCTTAACAATCAGTCCACTGCCTGACTCTGATGATTATTAAAGCAATAAAAGTTACGAACAAAGAAATATTGCAACTCATATTATTGAAAGTTAAATATTACAGACTAAACACACAAAAATCAACTATAGTCAATAATATATCTAGTACACAACATACCAAGAATTTTTAAGGTTTTTCCACAAGCTCCGATTGTATGAAAAATATATTTAATTAATTGTCTTTTAAATATGTCTGCCTTTTAAAAACATTTACCTAATAAAGGGAATTGTTGGAACTCGTTGTTTTTATTGTACCCTCTCCTTGACCGAATTACATAAGCAGATTAGAAAAACATTTTAGCATTTTTATAGGCTTACTCACTTATGATACTCTCACAAAATTTTTATTAGTTTGAAGGAACTTTAGCACAAGGATTGAGCAAACAATAGCAGCTGAATTAATTCATGTCGTGATGTGTTGCGTACCATGAATACAGTGGAGTAGAATCCCAAGCAGGATGTATCCCAACGAGAACCGAGACTCCCTACAGATTCTACCACATGCAGCAAATTATGTATATTGACAGAAATATACTTCAACCCATAGCTCCTCCAACAAATAACATATTCCCAGAACGCTTGTTTAGCATTCGTTATTTCCTCGACTGTAATAGCTTCTTGTAACAAAGTGGATATGCTATATACAGGAAGCAATTGATGTTCCAAGTATGTGTTTTCGCTATCACAGTGAGAAATATTGAAAAAATTGAGGAAAATAGGAAATTCATATATTCAGAAGCTTTCCAGAACTTTGTAAAAGAAGATGATCTAAGACTCCTTTGGTAGCTATCTGTCACTTCAATTGTTGGCGTAATATTGTTACAGAGTTGCAAGAAGAATATGATCTAAGACTCTTTTGGTAGCTATCTGGCACTTCAATTGTTGACATAATATTGTTACAGAGTTGCAAAAAGAAGATGATCTGAGACTCTTTTGGTAGCTATCTGGCACTTCAATTGTTGACATAATATTGTTACAGAGTTGCAAAAAGAAGATGATCTAAGACTCGTTTGGTAGCTATCTGGCACTTCAATTGTTGACATAATATTGTTACAGAGTTGCAGAAAGAAGATGATCTAATACTCGTTTGGTAGCTATCTGGCACTTCAATTGTTGACATAATATTGCTACAGAGTTGCAAAAAGAAGATGATCTAAGACTCTTTTGGTAGCTATCTGGCACTTCAATTGTTGACATAATATTGTTTCAGAGTTGCAAAAAGAAGATGATCTAAGACTCTTTTGGTAGCTATCTGGCACTTCAATTGTTGACATAATATTGTTACAGGTTAAGCAAAAGATGCACTCAAAATAGCAAGAATCTAATAAAAGCTCCATGAGTAACCTCTTTACTCCAAGGTAAATTCCAAGCAAATAATCAATTGCAATGAAGTCAATTTTGTCTGTCACACATAAATAGAGCTTAGTGTGGTCTTTTATACCATAAATTATGGCTTCTTTGCTTAAAGCTTCTCTTTCATGTTCAATAACAAGATCATTGGTTCATTTCGGTTGGTCAGTGAACTTATGACAAAAGAGTAAACATGGGCAATACCACATTTCATATGGAAGCATCATCTTTCATGTGATGCGTTTGCGTTAGCTATACGCATTTTCCACAGCCATATTGGATCTAGTTCGGTTCAAAACATTTTGAGTACAAATCCCATGTTTCACGTAAAATCTCCCTTTTCGCATAGAATGATTAAGTACCAATTGTACAATTGTTTCCTGATTTCAACTTTTATGTGTATTGCTGCAACAACAAAGAAAAGAATGTAAATTTAATGTCTGCGACCCAGAGGCCAACTAACAGTAAATTTCCTGGCTTAAATCTTGAAAAGATATTTCAGTGATGGCTAAAAAAAGGCCATGTAGAAGCCTTAGCTGATATAAATTGTTGAACATAATCTGTAACCCAAATGAATTTCATGTGACATTAACTTAGTAATAAGGTATACAATGAATATTTGTTTTCTACATTGATAAAAAATTAAAACTTTTGTTATAAAACTTGACATTTTTAAATTTTTCTGTTATTTTTTGTGAGAATTAAACAGAAATTTTATGACACCTATAAAATTTGACCGAAAAAGTTATTACCATAAAGCTCAAATGCAGTACTTTAAAATTCTGTAACGCTTTTTTTCCAATTTTCATAGTTACCATTTTTATGGTAAGCAATAAAATGAGTGTTTAATATTTTAAAAGTTTTTTCCTTTCAAAAAAAAAAACATTAAACCGATAATTAAGTTTTTTTAAAGTGATAAAAGTGAAAAATATAAAGAAGTAAATTTTGGCAAAAATATTTTTCTTGGAGATTTTTTATTTTATTTTTTATGGGATATAATTATCGATAATAATTAAAAGTTGTAATAAAATTGGTAATAATTAAAATTAACCTGATGATCGCAATTCTTGTTAGAAACGCAAATATTTTTAAAATTATTTGATTGCACACCATAAATAAAAAGGGATCTCGTTTTTCAAAATGTTTGTTTGACACAATAGTTATGAATTTTATTATAAAGTATTGCATTTAAATATTGTAAATCATTACAAAAAGTAGAGGATTCTGAAATCAAATATGGTAGATAAAAAAAAGTTGAATATTGATATATGTTGAATATTGTTAGTAAATTCTACTGAGATTATGTATTAAAAATAATTTCAGGGAGTCTTATGTGGCACGTATATAATATGTTAAATGTATATAAATGTATGAGCGTTATATTATGTATGCATCATGTGTGTATATAAATGTATGAATGTAAAATGTAAATAAATGCATGAGCAGTAAAGGGAAATATTATATTTTTTCCATCGCAAAATATAATTTCTTTCTTTTTTATATTATTATTCTTATTTTCAAACTAAGTTTTAACTTCTGGATGACTTTTACGATGAAAAAAAAACAACACAGGACTTGATTTTCACAAAAATACAAATCCGATTTTAAGTTATACATATACTTTCCAACATTATTAGCATATTTTACACGAAAGTTTCGGTTATTATAAAATTAATTGAGGAAAAAATAAATAATAAATTCAGAGAAATTGTTACTTTTATTTTGAAAGTTATCTTTGGTTATTTCAGCAAGTTCTATTTTAAAGTTAGAGAAATTTTGTAAAATACGCAAAAATTGAAATAGAAAGTAATCCAAACTTATGACCATTTTACTGAGTTAAACAGTAAGATTTTCCGTAATAGCACATTTTTTTAGATTCAGGATACTCTCCGTAATATAATGGTCTATAACCTAAACCTGCAAAAAGAGATATATCGAGAGAGTACGTTTTTGTCCCTGATTTTGTAACTTAATTTATGAATAAAATTTCTTTATTCATGTCTGAACTAAATAAAGTGTTGAAGTAAAAAAGTGTGAAATGTAAAGTGTAAAGTAAATAAATGAAATAAAGTGTTGACTTTATTTCATTTCGAAACAAATTTACTTAATGACGCGATTAAGACAGACATTTAAGTTAAATCTGATCATTAGTAAAAAAGAGTCAGAGAAATATCTTTTTTTGTTCACTTTAACATCGATAATTAAGTATTACAATCCAATAATTTTTTAGAGTATTTATTTATATTCTTTTATGTTCTTTTGCGCATACTTCTTAACTAACTATTTTATTATTTTCAGGAAAACTGTCATAAAAGTGCCTATTTTTTCATTCAAGAAAATTACATTAAAAAATGTGAATGTACAATAGATGTACATTGTCGATTTTCGGAATTTCTTAAGCTTGAAATTTAAAACTCCATATGTGCTCTGCATATACTCCATATGTTCATGTAACTCTGACTCCATGATTCACACAATATTAAAAAATATTTAATCACAGAGCACAAAGCTCGTGTATCGACAAAGAGCGTGAGTAAGTGAGCGAAGAGTACGAAATACGTATCACCAACACATATATTTGGATAGTTTAAAATAAACTATCTTCAGTTACATTAAAAATAGTCAGGTGCGTAAAATAAGGAATAAAAAAATTCCGACTCAAGAGATGGATATATTTAAACATTTTTGGTACATTACTTTTGAAAGCTATAGACAAGCAAAATCACGGGCACGAGAAATAGGAGACAAAAGCTCACTCCGTGATTTTGACGGAAGTGAGAATGGAGGGGTTAAAACAATAAACATTTAAGAAGTAAAGTTTTTGGAAGGTTTACAAGACAGCCTAAATTATCAAAACATTTTTCTCAGTGAAAGTTTACCTAATTTTCGTAATTACAGAATTTAAAACTATACACTATTAGAGCGTAGTTAAAATTTTCGCAACCATAATATGATTCTGATATCCATATTATTGAGTTCCTTAACCACTTGACTGTTTCATTTTCTTGTCAGATTGCATAAGCTTATTTTTTTTTAATAATTTCGTATTTTAAACGATTGTATGATTTCAAATTAGCAATTAAAAGTATTATAAATATTGAAATTATTAATTTTTGATAATTTTTTATTATAGTGACATTTTTATTTAATTTTTTCCCCTGAAGTAGGTGTAGAACTAGGAAGATCATTTTTCAGAGGATAAGTAAGAGAAAGAAAACACATTTTTTTTAACACTTACATTTTTATTTTGTTTTTTCAAAATTCAGCTTTGGTATGGTTTATTTTAAAAGATCGAGATATTAGAGTTCCGTTACGAGCCACTTACTGTTATCCGTCTTTCTTTTATTTAGTGAAAATTGCAAAGAAATACTATTTTAAGCGTATACAAAAACGTATACATAAGCACATAATACATACAATACATACAGAATACATACAATACGTACATAATACATACATTACATACATAATACATACATTACATACATAATACATACATTACATACATAATACATACAATACATAGGCGTATACATAAGCACTGAACAAAAGTGAAACCAAATTCTATCTTCATATCCCTGCCTACATGAAAAGTCGTAATACACGTCCTTGAATTAGTTTTACTATACAATCTCCAAATAAATCAACCAATTACTAGAGACATCTATTAGAAACGCTGTAATGTAAAAAACTGCGAAAAAGCCGGTAAAATCAGTGAATTGGTGTAAAAAAAATACACTGCCCGAGCGGAGTACGGGCAAATAAAAAAAGCACCCGAACAATGTTTAGACATTACAATTAAGAGTTTAAATTTAACTACACAATTTTTTAAATGTTTACCTCCTTTAAAAAAACGGAACTTCACTACGACGCATTATTAAGGTTGGGTAGAGTTTGCACCATATTAAGGTAGCAAAAATATACGGAGATAAAATTTGTGTAAAAGATACTGTATGGTAATGACGTCTTTGGTAAGAAAATTTCATAATATTAGTAAACAAAATTAAAGTATACTGTATTTAAACCATTCGTTTGGTAATTTCGCTGGTCTTTTGGTAACACTTTACCGGAAATTCTGGTTTTTAAAATTATCGCTCTAACTACCCGACATTTAGTAAAAAATGCAAAACTGAAAAGTAAATTTAACCAAATAAATGGTTTTTACGCCATGCTCTAAGGTATTAAGATAAAATTAGTAAATTTGACTTCATTTTCAAAATTTTTTCAGCATATTATCAAACCATATTTAGGTAATTTTACCAAAATTACCACCAAAGCGTTTCAGTAGAAATTACCGATCTTTTTAGCTTTCCAAAGATACAGAAGTTTTGAATTTTATCATATTCAGGTAATTTTAACCATATTTTTTCTCAGTGTAAAATTAAATTTTAAATCGATTATTCTAAGAGAATATTTCTAAACTCAGTCAAAAAATATTTAACTGTACGATACAAAATACCCTGTATATTAAATAAACTTTTACTTACTCTTTAATGAAATATGAGATCAGTCAATTATAATGACAATTCATCGACACTTTTAATATTGAACGAGCATACAGTATGGAGCAAACAATTTTTATCAACGCATTAAATTATATAGCTTCTAGAAATCAAAATATTTCTTACAAAAATTCAAGTCTCAAAACTTTTGTAAGCAAAAAAGATAGAAATTTAGATTATTTTGAGACAACAGTCTTGGTAGTTTTCTCCTCACGTATGTATGCAGGAGGTGGATGAAAACGATAAACAAAATTGCTTTCCTTTTAAAAGAATGCAATAAACACGATAATTCCTTTTTACGTGACTAAAATTCCCAGACAATACTCGCATTGCTGAAAAAAAGGGTTTCTAATTCCTCATGGACAGTACATCTTAACTTACTGAGTTTTTTTCATTCAAAAATATTTCTTGTTTGTGACACTTTTACGTTTTTTGTTTAATACATAGGTTTAAATTTTTAAAAAGTTTTAAATGATGTTGTTTTAAGAGTATAAATATCATTTAAAACCACTCTGCACAAACAAGCCTGCATTTTTAGAATTTTCCCTCTATAATTACTGTAAAATAACTGGCAGCAGTCTGTTCATCTCATTGACTATTAATATAGGTAGACTGCTCTCGCAATGGGGAATTCACACTCATTTTGAAACCAACACCAGTCTGAAATATCCCCTCGGCACGTGATGGAAAAGGAGGAACGATAAGCAATGCTGGCTATAGTGCGGCTTTCAGGAGAACTCCTCCAGACATCAGTCTCGCATCGTGGCGGGTACCATGGTTACGAGGGAAAGTCACTTCGAATAGGGGTGACAGTTAAATAGTTTTATCTTGATCTTTGCATAGGTCAGCTTGAGTAAATCAATCGACGTCTTCATTTCTCCATTTCACCCCCATTTCAAATGTGCTCTCGCTTGTTACCATAGCAGCAGACAGCCCCAGACTTTTAGTCTGGAGGAGTTCTCCTCAAAGCTGCTCTATACTTCTCCTTATGTTTAGCTAGTAAGTTGAAAAGCATATTTTTCCGATGTCATAAAATACATTTTGAGTTGCACTTCTGATATTTAAGACAAACGTTGACTACGCTTAATGACGATTTTTTTTTTTAAATTAAAAATTGAATAAATATTTCCAACATCGATTATTAAGCATTCATTCGTATATTTCATCACTAGCATTTAACAAGTTGGGGAAATGTTTCGAATATATTGGATAAAGTTTAATATCTTCGAATAAACAATTCGTAACTTTAAACTTAAATATAACTTGCTAAAAATTAAATATATACATGCTGTTCGGATAAATAAATATATTTATATTTTAATTGACATCCATTAATTCTGCCACAATTTTCTCATTTGAAATTGTCTCGCATATTATAGTTGAAGAATTTGTTACTTACAAATATGTACACACGAAATATGTTTAATTATTTAATAATATAAATTAAGATAATGATTTTTGTAAACAGTTAATACATTACAAGTCTAATTAAATTAAAACTATAAAGTATTTCTAATATCAGTAAATAAATGTATTTATGTTGCATTACATATTTGTAATTGAGCAACAAATTTTAGCAAATTTTTTTTTATTTAGCTTATAATTCTAGCTAATGAAATAAGTTCTTTCAATCTGTTGCAACAAAAACAAAATATGATGAATAATCTTAAATAAACTCATATTGCCACTGATAACTTTGAAAACGTAAATAAAATAAACATTAACAGATCAGAACCCATATAATTACTTACACAATTCATCGGTATTAACAATCATTATATTTGGATTTCATAAGTTGTACTGATTTTAGAGATTCGAGATAAAAACTTAGGTTTTGTTTCATTGTCCGATTAAGCTAAAGAAATGATGAAAAAATGAAACATTTTGAATTAAAAATGAGAAATGACATTATGTGCTTCCGCAAAAGTAGTGAATTGGTCAATGAGTCACGTGATGGGGTTGTTGGTTGCCGCGTGTAAGGCATCGTGATCAATCTACCTATATTAAAAGTCCACGGTTCATCCAGTAACTGTGAAGTTTACAGTAACTGACATTTTTACCTTCATGGTTTTTTGACCATTTACAATTTGCGTGGTTTCAAAATAAAATAAAAAGTTAGTTTAATTGGACATTGGAGTAAGGTTGAGTTTGAATTGTGTTTTGTCAAATGAACCATGGAATGTGACCTTATTAGTTTATCTGATGATGGTAAAAGATGAGAAATACTAGACATTTCTGTGTTAAGCAGCTCCGTAGTGCTGCCATCTTTGCATGAATGAGGGTACTACATTTTAATAGTCTCGGGTCAGCGATTGGAGAATGCAGAATATTGAAAATTCTTCATGTGTTGAGGAGATGGAAGAAATGTTGCGGTATCAATGCTGGGATTCGAACCCCTATACCCGGTCATGTGATGGACAGATTAACCTTTTTGGCTATAATATGTACCCCGCTGCAAGGAACTAGGCGCGAGTAAGTTTCAGGTTGTTTAACCGTATTAGAGGAAAACAGTACGATTTAACTAAACTATTTAACTGTTTTTCTAAAGGTTAAGAATTTAAATATCATCTTTTATATGGTTATTTGTCTGCTTTGGTTAAATATGGTAAAATGAGACAAATCACTATTTTACTTTTTTCTTCTGAGAAATTTCTACCAGTGTAGGGAAGGTATAAGTGAACCCAAAATAAATAATTTCCCAAACTGTATTTTTTGTTACTTCAATAAAATTGAAACAGCATGTATAATTTCTTAAAATCGAATTTTTTCTTACTAAATTATTTATAAAGTTATCCTAAACTGTATAGTTTTTGAATTTGGAGGAACAGTTTAAAAACCCTTTAAATTAGTTTTTAACTAGAAATTATAGTTGATAAAATTATTACAAAACGCACCTAAATGGATAATTTCTTATATTGTAGTCATTGTTGATAGAATTATTTTGAAACGTGCCTAAATGGATAGTTTCTTATATTGTAGTCATTGTTGATGAAATTATTTTGAAACGTACTTAATGCATAGCTTTTTAATTTGAAAATATTGTTGACAGAATTATTATAAAACGTACCTAAATGAAAAGTTTCTTAAATTGAAGTAATTGTTGATTGAATTAATATAAAATAAATATAAATAGCTTAGTTTCTAAAATTTCAACTATAATTTTCAAACCACTCGGTGAAAGGCAAACTAATTACACAATATTTCGGAGTGCTTTATAAAAATGTATTCACGGCATATTATTTAATAAATTATTATGAGATAATGGAATCCTGGTATTAGACTATAGACATCCCTTACAACCATGACGTGTGCAGCAAACCAGTTGCATTATCATTTAAATTAAAAACCGAAACAATCCTAACAAAACCAAAATTTCAGAAAACATCTTTTTTCCAAACAAATTTTTTTATGTCGAGTAGTTAAGTGGTCTTTAAACCATTTTTGATACTTTTTTCAATTACGTGATATTTACAATTTTTTAGATTTATAGAAATTTACGTGATATTATACAATTTATTAAATTTATAGTAATTAGACATATATTTGAAAATCTAAGAAATCTTAAATAGGTCTTCCAAATTTTAATACAACTTTAAATATTATAGCATTTAATCTTTTTTTCTTCTTCGCTTAAATCCCGCAGTAGACTGGTCATAAAGATATGGTTCTTAGCAGATCACCGAAGTCAAACATCACTGGTTGCGGTCAGTGTGCGGGTGGGTAATCACTACGACCTTCTACGAAGGGTCCGAGGGTGTGCGGTACTAGTCCTCGTTAACCTGTTCTACCGTAACGTGCTCGATTTCGCGCAGGTCGTTAGGCTTCCGAAGCGGGATGTCGTTCACTTCGCAGAGAATCAAAATTCTGATGGCATGTCTTCGGATTATCCTCAGGGATGTTTACCAGACAGTCGCTAATAGCCCATTGTGCAGCTCTAGTGTGGCGTAGATGAACTACAACAACAATCAGTTACCCTTGAGTAAGAATAATAAAAAAAAATTTAAATTCTTGAGGATAAGTAAACACTTTTTTTTATATGTTTATTAATCTTTAATTTATTTTTTCAATATAATTTTTTTTGCAAACACTAAACTAAAAGAATTGTAAATTAAAAGAATTGAAGTTTATTGGTCTAATTTTATTAATTATTTTTGTTTGTATTTGAGATACAAATTTTAATTCGAAAAAAGACTAATTGATTATAAAGCAGCATTACAGAGTTATGGTAGTCCAGTGGTTAGACTAACGGATTCTGGTAAGAGGATCATGGTTCGATCCTCGACAAACAGTACTATTACTAGAAGTTCAACCTTGAAAAGATAAATCATCACCTTTTTAAATTTTTTATCTTTATGCTTTGATGAAATGACGAAAAATATCATTTAATAATTACGCAACTATTTTTCTTGCATTTTTTTAGAAAAAAAAACTTTTTTTAAACATATAATGGATAATTGGATAAAATCGACTAATAATGAGCCCAGAACTAAAATTAGTGGAATATAGTAAAATTTACAGTGTTTCTTGATCTATAGGAACACCAGATAGAGTTGTATTTTTCATCGAAGCCTTTTGGTAAAATTAACAAAAAAATATAGTTTTATAATATCTGATAAAATTGGGTAAATATGGCAAAGTTTGATATCTTTACCTTATGATACCTTATAGCATGGCATAAAAAGCATTTAATTCAGTTAAATTTACTTTGTAGTTTTGTATTTGTTTTCTAAATGTATGTTCATAATGTAATTTTGAAAGCCTGAATTTGCGATAAACTATTACCATATTATTACATTACATATACACTATTAAGATGAAAAAAATTACAAAATGAAAAAGGCAAATTCTTTCGCTATGGATGTACTAATATTTGAATGTTCTAATTTATGATGTCCCGTCAATTGTTCTATTATTTGCTATGGAACGAAGGAAAAAAACATACCTGTGGATGAGCACCATCACCATATTACCTATCCGTAAATTCAACGTTTGCACAGAACTTCTGTATTAAGGCAAGTAGACAAAAAATCACACTTGAGTTACACTAAAAACATGGTCTTTATTTTTTTTGTTGTCGAGCATCAGAAGAACATTCCATTTTTTACAGGTATTTTTGGGAGCATTCCGTTAGTTGTTGATCACATTAGGCGAGTGGAACTGGAGACAGCCAAATTATTAGCCAAACCATCAGGATGCATGGGATTCGAGATTCCCATTTTTTTTTGAACTGAAAGTTCCCATTATTTTTAGAACCAAGGAAGAAAACAAAACAAGGCCATTTCGAAGGAAAAAATCACTGCTGAGCCGGACCGCCAAGAGCACCCATGGGGGGGTGTAAGAAACCATGAAAACATCTCCGTCTCTCAAGGAGAGGAGGGGGTAAAAATTAAANAATCGACTAATAATGAGCCCTGAACTAAAACTACCTGAATATAGTAAAATTTACCGTGTTTCTGGATCTATGGGAACACCAGAAAGATTTATATATTTCATCGAAGCTTCTTGGTAAAATTAACAATAAAATATGGTTTTATAATATCTGATAAATTTGGGTAAATGTGGCAAAGTTTGATATTTTTATCACGATACCTTAGAGAATGGCATTAAAAGCATTTAATTCAGTTAAATTTACTTTGTAGTTTTGTATTTGTTTTCTAAATGTATGTTCATAAGAAATGTGATTTTGAAACCCTGAATTTACGATAACCATTACCATATGAATGAAAGAATTACCCAGTGAGCAAATTAGCAAACATTAATTATCTGAAGGCAATGTTGAATTTGTTTTACCGATCAACTAGAATTCTTTTATTGCTTTAACATATCTTACTTTAGTAATTATCAAATATGCTTGAATAATTAAAAAATTTTAATTTTTAATCACGCATAAATATCAACATTTATTTACTAACAAACTTTTTCTGAACAGTACTCAGTTGTAATTAATATTTCTGGAATGAAATTCCTTGTAGGAAGTCAATAAAACTGTTGCACTACGGAAACTTTTGTAACATTTAAATCAAATATAGAATGGAAGATTAGTCCTTGCTATTAAAAAGCTGAGCTCGTTTCGGACTTAAACAATTAGGGCAAATGATACGAAAGTCCTAAAAGGTGAAAAGAATTTAAAATAGCAAAATTTAATTTAACAAGAATCGTCTTAAAAGCAGGTTGGAAAAAAACAAAACAAACAACGCTACTAGGATATCAAACTTTATTGAATGTTTTGTTTTAGGATTAGGAAAGAATAGTTTATTTTCCGCCTTAGCCTGAAAACTTTAAAAGCCTTAACTTTTAAAACTGGTCGTTAAATAGCATTGGTTGGTTCGTGTTAGCAATGAAAGCTGGTATATCTAGTTGTAAAAGATTTAAGAGTCAAAAATTATCACGTAAAATTCAATTACTTATGAGTTATAAAAAAATACTCATAGTGAGTTATAAAAACATACAATACTCGAATGCTTTGTTTTAGGATTAGGAAAGAATAGTTTATTTTCCATTTCAGCCTGAAAACTTTGAAAACTGGTAGTTAAATAATATTTGTTGATTCGTATTGGCATTATGAATCTGGTATATCTAGATGTAAAATATTTAAGAGTCAAAAATTGTCACGTAAATTGGTATTACTTATAATTATAAATACAATGCTTAACCAATGCTTGAAATACTATAAATTTATTATATTATTAATTATAAGGAAACTTACATTATTATGATAATAAATATTAGAAACTTAATAAAGAGGAACAACGTAAAAATAACAATAAGTGAAGATACCCTTTTCTTGCTCAGGACAACACAAAAATAAATTGAAATTTTTATTATGAATAGTTTGAAAAGGTTTGGATTGAAATGTAACTTTAGAAGAACAAAATGTAAAAAGATTTAAAACGTTAAATACAATATAAAAATATTTAAATAACTATTATATATTTTCATGTTCATAAACCTTTTTCGCATTTGCACATGCACTAGCTGTTTTTCGATTTCATTAAAATAGGAGTAAGATAAAAAAAAAAAAAAGATGATTTGTTTTATTCGTTTGCAGATATTTCTATTAAAATCAAAGTGAAATCAAAACAATAGAATCAAATCAAACACAAGTAGCTACCAAATTTGAAAATATACCAAAAAAGAGTCTACTAATATTTTTAAAAATGGTTTTTATAATTATACATGTCCAATATTTTGAATAACTAATATTTGAATAACTTATCCAGAGAAACTGAAGCGTTAAGAAATCACTTTATTAATAAACTTATTTCGCTTCAAAAAATATTTAGATTGGAAATAGAAGTCAACATGATTCAAAAGCTCAAAAATAAGCTTCCATTTTCAAGGCTTGCCATGAGTGAAGGAGAAGTACCAAAAGTGATCTGAAATATAAAGTGTAAAGTTGCTAACAAAAAGTGGAAAATAAAGAGAAAAAAAAACTAGAAGAACCTCGGTAGCAGAGAAAGAATAAAGCTAAAGAAGTAAAAGCAGGACAAGGAAAACTAATGTGGCTTAGAAGAACAAAGTAGGGTAAAATGCATTTCCACGTCCTATGGAGAGGTGGTGAAGAATTAATGTCGTTAACAAGGAAATCAGCATTCATATTAATAAAACAAGATTCCAAGACATCAAGCTGAGTTGATACGACTGGGGTAGGAAATAATATTGGCATTGTTGAAATTTAATTTTTATTCTAGATTTAAACAATGTGCAGCAATTGATAATTTCTCGCATTCTCGAAAACGAACAAATCTTTTTTTTAACTCTAAATTTTAAAACATGCCTAACTTGTCCGATGTAGCCATGGTCACCCTGACAAAGGATGTGGTAAATGCACCAGTGATTTTTCGAACTAATAAATTCCTTAAGAGACTAATTTTATTAAAAAGCTTAAAAATGACTTTAAAACTAAAAGAGAGTATATTAGTAATTTCATATCAAACGGAAAGAAAAAATGGTTAAGTGACAAGTTCTCTAAAAGAAGAAGATTTGATTCTAGTGAGTTGGCAAGATCTGAATCAACTATAGAAGGGTTAAATCACCGGTTTGCAGCAAACGAGAGGAATAAGTTAAGTTCGGAGTTAAGTTAAGCTCAGAATTAAGTAAGTTAAGTTCGGTTTAAAAAAGAAGAGTCAGAGCAAAAGAAGATTTTGAAAGACGAAAATTGAAAATAAAAATAAATAAAAATTGAAGAAACAATTTTACTCAGGATGGCAGTGTAAATAAATTGCAAATTTTATTACAAATTTTATAAAAAGGAATGAAATTATAGCTGAGCAAAAAAGTAAATAGACTCAAAGCGTAAGTAAATATAATATGGTGAAAAAGCGTCATTAATCTCGGGAAGAAATTATCCCAAAATACCTTTTCATCCCAAAATCATTTTTCCACATCTCAGTTTTTGACAGTTTAATAAGCTTCAAAATCACTTTATCACGGAGATAACCATATACGGAATCATTTTTCTAAATTATTTGTCAAGTCAAATAAACATTGAATGATAAATTGCAAAAATAGAGCTGAATGAAAAATAACTTTTTTAATCCTCGTGTTCTGTTAAAGGAAAATAATGGACTTTAAAAAGTCCATTATTTCCAGTAAGAAAGAAAAAAAATATATGTACCTGAATATTCTATAATATTTTTTAAAAAAACTCATAAATTGGATTTTACTCCATATTTTTCTATTAAATAGAACGAATAAACGTAAACACCCTTACGCCAATTTCCAGTGCGTAATATCAAGATATTTTTCAAGAAAATTTTGTTAATCTTTTTACTCTAAATTTAGAATAAGTCTTTCAAACTCTCTATCAAATTTAAAGATCATTTTTCATATTTATCCTTCTGTAATTTTTCTAAATAAAAATATATCTTTCAATTGTAGAAAAGCATTTATTTTCGAATTTTCATTGAGAAATGCTTATTGGAAACTCGAAAAAGCATGCCAGTCGCTTTTTTTTGTCAATTAGAAAAATAATTATGTTTACAAAACTTCATAACAAAAACTATCAAAATTGTAAATACAAATTATTTTTCATAAAAAAGATAAAGATCTTCAAATTTTACACGAATTTAATTTCATTAACATAATATAAAAACAAATATAGTAAATGAAATTAGTTTAATACATTTCTCCCGGTCTGTGCTGGCCACAAAATTACCCATTCTTGAAACTACCCGTTGTACAGCAGCATTGATATTTGCTATGTTGTTTTTCATAAAATAGATTTCTAGATACTCATTGGGCTAACTGTAAGTGAATTTCGTGGTTTTCCTTTCTTTAAGAAGAAAATGCATGATAATTAAAAAAAAATCTCATACGAAGGTTAGTTTCTTCAATTACGTGGATATATAATTCCATTGAATTCTGCTTTGGGTAATATTTAGGGTAAAGTTTGTAACAAAAACGCCAGCACACGACTCTGCACCTGCGTCATTTATCGGAAGCATGGATGGTCATGGCAAGAGAGACAGTCAGGTCACAAGCAATTTTTAACACTCGCGTCAATGACAACGTATCAAAGCTCAATATTTCATATGAGTTACCTCAAATATGCTAACTAGTGAAGATGATATTTTAAAACACGAAATCATATTTAAGAACGCACTTTATCTGAGAAAAAAAAAATTTTTTGACAGCAACAAACAATTTATGATGTGCATGCATAACCCCTATGTAATTAAGGTGATTTCCCGACAACTATTATTTTAATTATTTTCAAGTAGTAGCATACTTTATAATTTTGTGTACAACTCGAAAAAAAAAATAAATAAATAGAACACCATGAATAACTTTTGATCCAGTGAACAGATATTCGCTTACTAACACTCAGTATTAATGGTTTAATCAAACTACATCAAATATGCTACTTAGTGCAGACAATATTTAAATATACGAATCAGACACACAAAAATAGTTTCTCCGAGAGTGAACATGCCTTTTTATCAAGGTAGATAGGAAGGTATTTTATTTAAGTCGAAGAGCTGCACAATGGGCTATTGACGACGGTCTGGAAAACATACATGAGGATGATCCGAAACCATGCCTTCGCAATTTATCCTCTGCAGAGGGGATGACTCCTTTCCTTTGGTAGCCCGACTACTTGCGCGTGAAGTCGAGCACTTTACGGTGGAACAATTTAACGAGGATCAATCCCGCCCACCCTCGGTCCCTACGTAGGCTGATCAAAGTGGTCACCCACCCGTTTTCTGACCGCAGTCAGTTATCTTTGACTTCGGTGTTCGATTGAGAACAGTGTCTTTACGATCAGTTCACTGCGGGGCTACTTTTTTTTCAAAGAATTCAGATTTCTGACCCTCGAAATATGGGAAGTAGCCACAATCTAGAAAATATGGATTCAATATTTTTGTTAGGAGAACTTTGTTAGTAATTTCACTTTTTGCTTATTTCGCTGTAATTCGAAATCCTTTTAAGGTATCCGACTACCTTAAAAAAGAGTATTTTCACAAAAAATCACTTTTTTATTTTATTGCTTTATAATAATGCCCAATTTTTCTAGTTTTAAAAACTGTTTTGTTTTTGAATGCACGTCAAGCAGAACTTTAGTTATAGCTATTTTAGTAACAGATGACAGCTGTCCAACTTACCGGAAATTACAAAAATGAAGCCGGTAGTAGGTAATAGTTTCGGTTCCATTTCTATTTGTGTGTTTATTTTTCTTAGATATTTAATTTTTAAAAGCTCTTAAACTCACGGCTAATAATCTGAATTATATTTTAATTAGATTTTACGTTTCGNAATGCTTGAATTTATTATTTATAAATTATTTATTTTATAAATAATGATTCAAACCAACCAGGAAATGGATATGGTTAATGGAAAAAATAAAAGCATTTGAGTTTTTAATTTTCAAAAAGACTATTCTAAAAGATAATACTTGTTCCAATAATAAGCGAATTAAAAATTTAAAAAATAAATAAGTAAAATAAAATAAGTAATCAATTAAATAAACGAGTTTCATTTACGCGCTCGATAATTGTAAATAAATGTGATTTCTACGTCATCCTGAATAATTACTCCTTGATTTCTACAAATCCACTACACAAAATGTGTAATTTTAAACATAAACTTTTATATAAATAATAATTTCAAACATAAGTATTTATTTATATAAATAATCCTAATTCGCTGTCCCGGCAAAATGTAGCTATACACAGATAGCACTCCAATAATAAAAATTGTTACAGATTAAAAAACCGGTCAAATATTGTAGATGCATTCAGAAACGATGAAAACGTTATAAAATTTGAAAAAAAAGAAAACACCATTCAAAGTTTACTACACAAAGAGATATAATGTTTAAAACATACGATGCAAATCTACAACGCTAAGCATTTCAGGGTTAAACGAATCGAAAAAATTTGCACAAAATTGTCTAAAGAAAGATTCAAGCAAAAAAAAAATATTTTTAATAATTATTTATTATATTGCTCGATAATAATCAAACCATTTTAAATATTAAGGTATACAAATTTTCACAACATTTTAATAAAAGTAAATTTTATTACAAAATACAAAATTTTAACAAAATTGATCGAGCTGTTAATGAAAAATTGAATTTTAAGTGCACCACTTTTTTAAAAATTGATGACTTCGAAATTATTCGACCAATTTCGTTCAAATGATTTTTTTATAAGAATTACATTATTTGAAAATATGCAAAAATGCAAATACCTTACTGTTCAAAATTGGTCGAAAATTATTCACTAAAATAATAAAAAATAATAAATAATTATTAAAAGTTATTTTTATTTGAAATTGTCCTTGAATGATTGAATTTTATAATTATGTACACAAACGTTTCATTTTTGCTTGATTTGCTTGGCAATAAATAATAGTTAAATATATGTTTCACAATTCTAATGTTATTCCTCAAAATCTAAATTACAATTCAAATGAAACTACTTTTGTTGTAAATGAGTTTTATTCGTAAAAATACTTTTTTTATGACACTTAATGAGAATAGCATTTAGTACAGCTAAGTTTGAAAAAAAAATTTATATACCTTACATAAAATATTCTTTTAATATTCTTAATATTCTTTTCTTAATATTCTTTTCTTAATATTCTTATTTTTTCTATATATCTTTTAATATTCCTTCCTTAATATTCTTATTATTCTTTACAGTAAAAATATTCTTTTTCATGACATTTAATGAGAAAATCAATCAGTATCGCTAAGTTGGAAAAAAGAAAACATAAAAGTAAATGCCTTACTGTTCAAAATTTTTCGACTGTTATTCACTAAAATATAAAATATTAAAAAATAAAAAATAATTATTGAAAATTATTTTTACTTGGAATTGTCCTGGAATAAATGAATTTTATAATTATGTACAAAAACGTTTCAATTTGCTGGATTTTTCGAGATATGGCGAATTATGCAAAAAGTAAAATTAACATTAAGGGAAGCATGTTTTTGTCTGATCTCCTGACCCCAAGCTTTCGGGATCATATTTTCGAGATTTTGGCTGCACCGCTCCCTTATTTTTGAAGTAAGAAATCCAAATAAGTTTTTTAAAAATTTTTTATTTATACAGGGAAATTCCGTTCTTTGTGTCGGATCTAGTAGCTACTTAAAATATCGTCTGCTCTAAACTGTACACTCAATTATAAAGTATATCACGATTTGAAAATAATTACAGTAATAATTGTCGGGAATTAACATTATTTATATGTTATAATCGTCATCGAACAGCCGACCCAATTTTTTGGACTTACGAATACTAATGTCCAATTCCGTGGCCTTGTAATTTTGAACTCAACCCCAAAGACAAAGGAACTCTTGGATCAAGTATTGGGAGAAATTTTATTTCGTGGAGGACTTTTTTGATGGAAATAATCCGTATTTGCGTTACGTGCAGAGGAAAACAACGAAAATCTCCTCCGGTTAGCCTGACTACAAGCGAAATCTAACCAATTATCTGTCTTCCCCTGAGGATATTTTACGTCACTGAAGTCGGTGCAAGCCGGACACGGAATTCGTATCTAACCAGCCATCACTGGGTTTCGAACCCAGTTCACCTCATTAGAAGGTAAACGCTCTATACCCTGAGACCATTAGTCTTTTAGTAAAAGTAAGTTTGTTTTATTATGATGATAGGACATTCTAGCCCCAGATCAACTGGCCCCAGTCATGAACCAACAATAGAGCATGTCATCGTTAATTTTTACTAATCAACTTTTAGCCTTACATTTTGAATTTTTATCTACTTTTGATTTTAGACTTCATAGACTTCTAGTCAGACTTTTACTTTTAGACATTTACTATTTGGACTTTTAGCTTNACTAGCTGCAATCAGTGTACCATTTAAGAAAAATAGTCAATTTTAAGGAAAAACAATAAATCATAGTTAATTATAAGTTGCACAATTTTATTGTTATTCCTCAAAATCTAAATTACAATTCAAATAAGACTACTTTTGTTGTAAATAAAGTTTATACGTAAAAATGCTCTTTTTCGTGACATTTAATGAGAATAGCATTTAGTATAGCTAAGTTGAGAAAAAAATTTTCTCAGTATTTGCAATTCTTTTCCTAAACATTCTTTAACTTTGGAAGCTATTCAAGCAAATTTTAATTTGCTTTTAACAATGAATTGCATTTCAAAATGCGTACTGTTTTTTTTTTATTACTCTACTCAGTTTTTCAGCTGAAGCTTATTTAGCGGAACAATATGACTCATTGTTTTATTTGTATGCTGTTTGAGATTTGTTTGTTCCATAGCTGAATTCCAAAAACAAATTTAAACATAAAACATTGTTTACTAACTGAAACTATAGTAAACTTGAACTAATATTTACTCATTATTGTTAAATCTTTAATTATATAGCAAATAGATTTAAAAAATTCTACTATGAGAAACAATATTTTAATTAAACTAAAGGTTGGTTTTAATTTGATTAATAGTTTTTTTGCTCAACTATATTTTTTCACTTACATTGTTTTGGCTTCTAAATGTAAGCACAGAATTTGTTTTTAAAGTTATAAAAAATTAACGATGAAAAAACACATTTATTTACAATTATCGAGCGTGTAAATGAAACTCGTTTATTTAATTTATTACTTTTTTTTTATTTTACTTATTTATTTTTTAAATATTTAATTCGCTTATTATTGGAACAAGTATTATCTTTTAGAATAGCGCTTGCTAACTAAGCTTTCATTCATTTAATCATATTTTTTTAATATTTAAAGCCGGTTATTTAAATAATTACACATTACTTATGGTTTAGAACAAAACTTTTCATTTAGATTTGAGCGTGTAAATTAAACTCGTATTTATCCCTTTTTTATTCAGTTGTTTTGAATATTTCAATCACTAGTTGCTTAGTCTGTTATCTAAACGATTTGTACATATATTTTAGAGAATTACTTGTTCTTTAGATTTGAGCATGCAAATTAAACTAATATTTATTACGTGATTTTATTAATTGTTTTGAATTATTTATAATGACTTGTTGATTAGCCGCCAGCTATCGAAACGGTTGGAGCATTATTTATGTTTTAGGTCATTATTTGTCCTTAAGAATAAAGCGTGCAAACAGAATTCGTATTTATTACATGAATTTTTAATAGTTTTGAATATTTCAATTGTTTGTTGCTTGGAGTGTTACAGAAACGCCAGAAAATTACTTACGTTTTAGATCATAATTTATTATCATTATTGGATTATTAAGATTTGAGCATGTAAACTAAACTCCTATTTATTACGTAATTTTTTTTAATTGTTTATAATATTTCAATCTCTTGTTGCTTAATCTGTCATCAAAACTATTGGAAATTACTTTGGTTTAATATTATTACTTATGCTTAACAATTGAGCGTATAAACTACTCACGTGTTTTTTAAATAATTTTTGTAATTTTTTTTAATCGATCAATCATTTGTTGCGAAGTCTTATGTAAACAATTTGAACATTTTTTTAAATATTTTTAGAATATAATTTGTCCTTAAGAATTGAGCATGTAAACTAAACTCATGTTTTTGATATGATTTTTTTTAAAAAAAAAATTAATAAATTAATTATTTTTTACTTAACTGGTTATTAAAAAAATTGATTATCATTTAAATAATTATATGCTCTGTTGCAAGTTAAGAAAAAACCATTATCCTGATGGAGAGAGCCTGTTTGCATCTAGTTGCCCGCCAAATATATCCTTATCTCCTAGCGTGAACGTATACCAACATTGCCAATTCTTGAAACGAGGCTGCACATCCTTATTTTCTCTTGCTTTCTTGAATCGTATGAAATGAAGAAAATAAAACTCATTGAATTAAAACTATTTTTTGTTAATAAGAAATAATAAAAATGATATCTAAAAATCTTAACAAATATACGTCATTCTGTTCGCCTTTAAAGAAATATTGAAAGATTAGTAAATATTGCCTCTTCCAGACGATTTTCTTCTACAGCGAAACAACAGTAAAAAATTCCTTATCTCGAATTTGATTAATTAAGGTCATGTCAGCATAAGACGCGCCATTTTTAGCGATCTAATCAAATCCAATGAACTCGCAACGTCATACAGTTGTTTCTTTTTCAAGAACGAATGCTCTCCTTATTTTTCGAATACCATTAAGTCTACAAGTAGTCTAGGATACCAGTAAGACTACGAAACTGTAATTCTTTTTTAATAATTCTATGATATATAACGTAAAAGATAGCACGAATTGAATTTCCTTCCGAGTTTAACTTTCAAAATTTTTTATATTGCTTTAAAAACATATGTACATAATTTGATAACTAAATAAACAAAAGTATATACAGTCGCTGATGATTACTTAAATTCTAGACCGCAATGGTATTTTCTTAACTTGTGATAGAGTTATTCTTTGAATGAGAGAGAATTCGATATATAAGCTTATTCTATTATAGGTGTTTAGATTTAAATTACATCTTTTTAAATCTCATATGAAAGCTCAATTCAGTGTTAACTTGGAATAAAGTGTTCTTTTATGCGATGTTTCGGGCTGTTGAACATCATATTTGGCGAGATATTGCCCCACAAATTTTACAGTGTCAAAGAATTGCTGACGAAAAAAGTAGAGCATTATAGCAAACTTACAAAACAATCAATATAAAATTAATATTAATAGATCATAAATGTTTCCTCTATACTTTACATTACCCTAGAACAATCCTTGCTCCATACAATCTTACAAATAAGCTGATCAAATTTTAATATGATAAGGGCAAAGGAAATGAAGTTGCCAAGCGATATAAAAAGCGAAAACACATAAGGAGAAAGGCTTAATTTCTTCATGATGCGCTATGGAAATAATTTCATTTAAATTTAATAATCTCTCAGGAACTAAGGATAGTAAAACTGAAATTTGAATAACTTTAAGAAGTTTCAACGAATTAGGAATATTTTGAAATTAAAATTTAGTAAAACATATTAAAAATCACGTTTTAAATTGTTCAGTTACCTTAATAAATTTTGGTGAAACTAAACCTTACAAACTAACAGAAACATAACAAAATAGCGTAAATTTAATTATTACATTACGTGATCCCGACAAACAAGGTGTTTGTTTGTTTATTTATTTACTCACAAATGCAAGTTTTTGTGGTAAATATAAAACAACACCGGTTTATTAACTCTTAACTAGTTGCCACTTAACGAATAGCAGAACTTATTATCCATACATTGTAATGAGCTCCTTATATGTCTGTAATAATAAACAAATAAATATATCCGTCCCGCTAAGGACTGATCGTTAAGACACAGTTCCCAGCAATCGCTGAAGTCAAGCATCACTAGCTGCAATCAGTGTACGGGTGGTGACCACTTGGACTCATCAGTTTGCGAAGGTTATGAGGATGCGCGGTATTGATCTTCGTTGAACTGTTCTATCGTAAAGTGCTCGACTTCACGCATAGGTCATCGTGCTACCGAAGCAGAGTTTGTCACCCCCTCTGCAGAGTATCAAAATTTTGATGTCAGGTCTTCGGATCATCCTCAGCGATGTTTCCCAGACAGTCACAAATAGCCCATTATGCAGCTCGCGTTTGACGTGAATGAACTACAACAAATAAATATATCCAGGGGTAAGTGGGGTTTTTAGCCCGATACCTCCACGTTTAAGAGAATTTGGCTAAAGTACAATATCTAATTCAGCCCACAAAGCCCCCTTATATATAACCAACTAATAAATTAATATTTGAGTTTTTGTACTAAATACACTTATTAATAGTAACTAACAAAAGTCGAAATTTTAAAAAAAAAAGTAGAATTCTTATGAAAGCTAGATGAACGACTTTAGATCATGACCATTTATCATCTGACTTTTAGTATACTGTTTAAAATATTTATAAGTAATGGTGGAAAAAAGTTCTTTTAAGTCTAATTCATTTAAATATTAATACACTATCATTGCTAGCAGTGAAAAAATTAGTCTCTAGAACTTCGGAAAATCCGTTATAGAATTCTTATTAAAACTACACCAAATAGAATAATATCAGTAGCACGCATTACCAAATATATATTAAAAAAGGAATTCAAAATAATTAAAGCAATTAAAAATAATACTTCCAGTGGAAAAATGTGCTAAGCAGCTGAGCTTCCAAAAGGAATTGAAACAAAAGAAGCAATGAAAAATGAAAAAATGAATGAATATGACAACCTAAGCTGACGTCTTCAATGGGTACCAGCTCCGGAAGACATAAAAGCAAAACCTCTTCTATCGAGAGAGCACGACAAATGTCTACATTGCTCTCTCTGTCCCCAAAAGGTTTTGCCGAAGTCCAGGAAGAGAATGCAATACAAAATATGAAATACATAAATCAAATACAGAAGTATAAAAACAAGACAAATACATAAGAATAATATACACATAAGCTTACTTGAAACAAAAATCCAATCACCAAATTACACTACTGACTGCGAGACAAGACTAATTGAAATAAACATAAACATAAACATTTTTTTATGCATTACCAAAATTATTTAAACGTCACCAGCGCTAATAATAGTATGGCTATTTCTCTAATAATTAAGGTTCATTTTTTCTATCTAATCTACATCTAATGTCTGATTTTTGGAGAAATGTGACATAACTTTTCTATACCTATACCTATCTCTAGTTCTTATATTCGCACATTTTATTGAAAACCTCTAGAATAAGTTTACATGTTTCCATTGTCTGGGAGTGATACAGAAATTTTGATACTTGTAATGGACATAGTGTCCGAATTAATGTGTGATTTAATATCACATTCACTCTTAAGTCGCGTAGCATAAGGAAAGGATATACCACACAAGAATTCTAATTAATGATTTCAAAGTATTCCGAAGGTTAGAAGTTTATCTTTGGTATTTACGAAATTTATAACATCTTTTTCGTTGGGATGGTTTGTCTTGCTTTAAGATCCTTCGTATGTACAGTGCTCCCAAAAAAATGTATCACCTAGAATAACTTTCATGATAATAAATTATGACTTTTATCTAATGATCGGATCTTCACATTCTACGATTCAATCTTTATGACTCGAGGGCGTGATCTCTAATATGTTAATTAATTAGAGCAGACGTTTTTTTAAGTTATGAAATCAGACACAAAAGCACACTTTCTCTGAATAAACATACCTTTTTTACAACTGATTCGGATTCCTGACTCTCAAAATAGTCATAATGCTAATTTTATTCATAATGTTATTCATAATGGTCATTAATAGTCATAATGTTAATTCCCGTGTATTAAATATTGACTTTTTTCCAAATTCCCATAACAAAACAAAAACTCTGGGGGCTCTGATCCAGGAGTTCTTTTGTCTTCTGGATTAGGTTCAAAATTACAAGGCTACGGATTTGAACATTGGTAGCTGTAAACTCAAAATTTGGATCTGCTATTCAATGACGGTTATAAAGTAAAATAAGTTAACAATAACAGCAAAATATTTTATCCTTTTTTTATTCTTATTAAAACAAACAACTTTTCAGCACTAAAGCGCTCCGAAATTCAAAAATTTATTTTTTTCGACCCTCTCTATTAGGCACACCGTGGCACATTTTCCTAGATGTATAATATCAAATCGTGCAATTTAGAGTAAAAACGATGTTAGAAACTATAACAAAAAGTGAAACAATGATTGAAAAGAAAAAAAATCGTTTCATTATCTGAAAAGACGAAAAAAGGGGAATCATTAATTTTTCATCAGTGAAACATCAGACTGTAATCAAAAAGTAATCACCGATGCCGTTTCAATCAAATTTATTTTCTTTTGAAAATGATTGGGAAAAACTCTTAACAATAAACGATTCGGAAGCCACTCTTTACTAGATGGATTCAGCATTTTACCAAGTAGCGAATACAATCAAGCACCATTTTGTTTTTGTTTCTTTTTTCCTTAACATACGCCACACTATATTCCATAAATTGAAAGAAAATTTCTTTTAGAAGAAAGTTTTCGTTTGTTGTTTAGAAAAGAGTTATTTTTATCACATACGTTTTATTTCTTTTTCGCTTCTATCTGACAGCAATAATTATGGCCGAAGGAAAAGAATAAATTTGAAAGAATAAAAATAGATGAAGGTTTAAGATTTCCTCTGAGGTTTAAACATTTATTTGAATCAGCATTTGTCTGAGTTTGTTTTCAGAGTAAACGTTATTCCTGAAAATAAATAGGATTTCCGAAATGCACAAGCGGTTGCTTTATAATAATATATAACACGCAAATAAATGTTAATAAAATGTTGTTTGCTTTGGTTAAGTAAGTAAAGAAAATAATAAGAAAAAACTTAATACCCTGATTTAAAAATTGGTCTAATGACCGGGTTTTTACTTAGTCAAATGTAGATTTTAATGAATATATAAGTTCTAGTAAAATAGTTTTATTTTATAACAGTCGTTGAACAGCCGACCCAATTTTTCGGTTTACGACTACTAATGTTCAACTCCGTAGCCTTGTAATTTTGAGTCCAATCCAGAAGACAAGGAAACTCCTGGATCATGTACTGAGAGAAACTTGCCTTCGTGGAGGACTTTTTGATGGAACTAATCCACATTTGCGTTACATGGAGAAGATCACGAGAACCTTCCATGGTTAGCCTGACTGCAAAGGGACTCTAACCCATGATATGTCTGCCACTGAAAATATTTCATTTCAGCACTGTGGTCGGTGCCAGCCGGATGCTGATTCGTATCAACCAGCCGTAGATGGGATTCGAACCTAAGTCACCTCATTGAAAGGCAAATGCTCGATTCCCTGAGTCTTCGCGGCTCTCTAGTAAAATATGCTATTTACAATGCAGAAAATTTTAGTACACCTGAACGGCAAAAATTGTGGCATCTACTTTACTCTACTCAGTAGTTGTGTAGATATGCGCCATACATAACTCTTGGGTCTATTTTTTACTGCATCAATGTTGTTTTTTTACACTACTTGACGTTAAATAGCCACCCCCCTTTTCGTTATGAAAAAGCAAAAAAAAAAATTTTAAACTAAAATAAAATACACAGAAGAGTTTATAAAGTTATTTTTACAATACAATATGAAGTAAGAATCATTAATTTAGAATGTAGATATACGCTAAATCATAAAAAAAAATAATTAGCTAATAAATCAAACACACGTGAAGCACAGAGGGAATATTAAGACAAATTCCAACTAGGCTTAACAGAACGGAAGCGTATAGAAATTACGCTGTTAAAAATCATTTAATACAGTTCTCAGAGATTTAAAAATTTAAATATAACTATATTTATAACACAACTAAAAGCATGCGTGTATTTTTTATTCACGCATATTTTAACGGTGACTTTCTATTACTGTTGAAGAATATAACTGTACAAGACAACTCGTCGCCAATTCATACTGGATTACAAACAAACTAGTGGCGTTATTCTACTTAGCATTTCATGAATTCTTGATATTCAAAGTTTGACAACATTGGTGCTTTCGGAAGTGAAAATGATTCTCATATGTTGCGAAAGCACTAGAGCTTGGTGTAAGATTATTCTATTTTAAGTGTTTAGATTTAAATTACATTGAAATCGCATATGAACGTTTGATTTGGTGTTAACCCTGAATAAAGTGTTTCTACACAGATGTTTTTGAGTTGTTCAACATATCATATTCGGAGAGATATTGCACCACAGTTTTTGCAGTGTAAAAAGTAAATTTTTAAGGTGTAATTACAGATCAATTACGTTATGAGTTCGATATAATATTTTTGTCTTATTTATTAATATTCTTTGGTGATTTGGGCATTTGACTTTAAGGATGTAGTTAATTATTTAAAATCCTTAAAATTGGTTTCTGAACTTTTAATTGAAGAAGTGATAACAAAATTGATCTCAACTGTATTTATTTTACGTTTTGGGCAAGCTTTCATTATTGTGGACAATTTTAAATGATTATACATTATTTTTTTATTATTTAATTAATCTCGATTGAATGCATTCTGCATTATAAAATATAAAGATTTTTGCAATATCTTAATGTAATTTATAATGCCAAAATCCAAACTTTGGATGAATTCAATCGAGTTGGAAATATAAGATTTAGACTTTCTACAAATCTTTAGCTTAAAGCATTAAAATATATACTATAAACTGTACCAATTATTCTTAAATGTTAGAAAGTTTTAAATGTTAAATTGTTTTTAAATGGTGAACCAGAGCCCTGTTAAAATCCAATTAAAAGTCTATCATTTCATCTAAAGATAAAGGTTCTCAAAAACATCCTTTGCAGATAGCAGAAAACAGCCTTTAGCAAAAGCATTTTAACACAAAAAATTTTAAATATTTAATGACAGCGATATTATTAAATGCATTAATATTATAAGAAGGAACTGGGATTCTCATGATGCTAGAATGTAGGACAAAAATGCGGTAAAAGAGATTATTATTGGAAAGCTAGACAAAAATGCGAAAAAAAGGGGGGGAAACTGTAGCTTGATTTTAGCGAAACAGATATTAGCAACAATGACTTTAAGGTCGAGCAACAGGCCTGGCATTAGAATATCCTGGAAGATTCCTAACCAGAAAGCCTTTGCCCGACCTGGGCTTCCGTGTTAAATATGATGCTGATCAGAAGTTACACAGTTGTTGTAGACGTCGTATGCCATTAAAGCAAAGAGGCCATCTCTAGCCAAGAATTTAACTTCTGCCACACATACGACATAGCTCGTTTAACGGACCCATTCATACAACCATTCACTCATCCACAGATCGTAATTTTTACCTGAACCAAAGAACGATCAATCTCCAATTTAGTACCCCTAGAGGTAAGGTTTGTTACGGGGACATGGAGACTTTGTGATCAGACTGATATGACATTCACCAGTCACCATTTACTACACGGGGAGTCTTCGCCACCACTCATGACCGTTTGGACATTACTACTTGCCTGGTTGGTAGGGCGCAACGCCCTACCAACCAGTCTAACCCGGCCCCGTTATCGAATCAAATCAATATCTCTGGGGGCACAGGATCGGAGATTGATTGTGTTCTGATTCAGGTTAAAATTACGATGTGCAGATGGATGGATAGTGTGTTAATGTTTCTTTCCCGTAAAACGGGTTGTGACTCGGACTGGGCTATAAATCGATGTATCGAGACATATCGATTTAACGCATATATCGGCAAGACGATACAGCGACTTTCATTCAAGGTGATGCATCAGAAATCTGATTTAAGCTGCCGAGTAAAGACAACGAGCGCAAAACGATATAGCGATATAAGACACGTAAGGATATAANTAAATCAAACATACATGTAGCAGAGAGGGAATATTAAGACAAATTCCAACTAGGCTTAACAGAATGGAAGCGAATAAAAATTACACTGTTAAAAATCATTTAATACAGTTCTCAGTGATTTAAAAATTAAAATATAACTATATTTATAACACAACTAAAGGCATGTATTCATTTTTTATACACACATATTTTAACGATGGTTTTCCATTTCTGTTGAAAAATATAACTGTAGAAGACAACTCGTCGCCATTTCATACTGGATTACGAACAAACTAGCGGCGTCATTCCACTAAGCGTTTCTTGAATTCTTGATATTTAAAGCTTGACAACATTGGTGCTTTCGGAAATGAAAATGATTCTCATATGCTGTGAAACCACTAGAGTTTGGTGTAAGATTATTCTATTTTAAGTGTTTAGATTTAAATTACATTGAAATCTCATATGAACGCTTAATTTGATATTAACCCGGAATAAAGTGTTTCTACACAGATCTTTTTGAGTTGTTCAACATCATATTCGGAGAGATATTACACCACAGTTTTTACAGTGTAAATTTTTAAGGTGTGATTACTAATTAATTACGTTATGAGTTCGTCATAATATTTTTGTTTTATTTATTAATATTTTTTGGTGATTTGGACATTTGACTTTAAGGACATAGTTAATTAATTAAAATCCGTGAAATTAGTTTCCGAACTTTATATTGATAGAGTGATAACAAAATTGATCTCAATTGTGATTATCTTACGTTACGTTCATTATTGTGTATAATTTTAAATGATTATACATAATTTTTATTATTTAATTTGTCACGATTGAATGCATTCCGCATTACAAAGTATAAAGTTTTTGCATTATCTTAAATAATGTAATTTATAATCCCAAAATCCAAACTTTGGATGAATTCAATCGAGTTTTAAATATAAAATTTAAACTTTCTTCTAATCATTAGGTTAAAGCATTAAAATTAATATAAACTACCCCAATTATTCTTAAATGTTAGAAAGTTTAATTGTTTTTAAATGGTGCACCAGAGCCTTGTTAAAATCCAATTAAAAGTCTATCATTTCACCTAAAGTTAAAGATTCTCAAAATAATCCTTAACGGACAACAGAAAACGGCCGTTAGCAAAAGCATTTTAACACAAAAAATTATAAGTATTTAATGACAGTGATATTATTAAAGGCATTAATATTATAAGAAGGAACTGCGCGTCTCATAATGCTAGAATGGAGGGGGAAAATGCGGTAAAAGAGATTATCATTGCAAAGCCCTACTTCCTAGACAAAAACCAAAAATGCAAAAAAAATAAAAGAAAGAAAAACAGTAGCTTAATTTTGTTGAAACAGATATTAAAAACACTAGCTTTAAGGTCGGGCAACAGGCCCAGCATTAGAATATCCTGGAAGAATTTTTAACAGAAAGACTTTGCCCGACCTGGGCCTCCCTGCTAAATATGATGATGATCAGAAGTTACACTGAGTTGTTGTTGTAGACGTCGTATACCATTAAAGCAAAGGGGCCATCTACAGCTGAGAATTTAACTTCTGCCCCACACACATACGTCATATCCCGTTTATCGGTCGAAACCATTCATACATCCATTCGCTCATCCACAGATCGTAATTTTTACCTGAACCAGAGAACGATCAATCTCCAACATAGTACTCCTAGAGGTAAGGTTTGTTACGGGGACATGGAGGCTTTGTGATCAGAAGGATACGACATTCACCAGTCACCATTTACTACGTGAGTGGAGTCTTCGGCTCCACTCACGACCGTTTGGACATTACTACTTACCCGGTTGGTAAGGCCCAACGCCCTACCCCCTCAACGCCTTCCCTGTAAAACGGGTTGTGGCGTATGTGCGTGGCAGAATTCGAATAGATGGCACCTGTGGAAAACAAACAAAAAAAAAAGCACACCCCTCTGCCTCAAAAATAGACTCGTTAGTAGTGACGAGTGGCATAAGACAACAACTACATTTGATTAATTGAATGATTTATCACAATTTTTTTTAATATACTTTAATTTTGTTTAACTAACTTTTAAATTATCACCCATGGAAAATTCACTTTTTTTCAGAGATTTACAAAAAAAATAGTTTGATTTTTCTTCTTAAATACACAAAAAACTCGTTGATAAAATTTTTAAAAAATTAAATTTAAAGCGTAAATGATTGCATAAATGCATACCTCGCTTCTGATTCAAAAGACATACTAAACCAGTTAGACTGACAGTTGGTGACTTTAACATCGGACGAATCAAGCATTAGAATTTCATAATCAGGTTATCAGGATAAACTTATGAGGTTTTTGTAATATGTTCTATTCCTAAAATGCTTTCTATTCAAAACTATTCCTCACAAAAGCTATTTTATTCTAATGCTTAATTTAAGAATTTCATTTTACTTTGGGTAAGGCTGAAAGCTGCAGGCGTTAATATAACTCTTCAGCACCAATTGACAGGGAATAACGAGTTATATCCTGCACCTTCAGCTTAGATTTTTTTTAAGGAAAAAAATTATAACAATAAGTAATGATAAAAATGACAACTAGAAGTTAAAAGTTATAACCAAATATGAATAACTAGTTTGTATTAAATCAATATTAAATATAAAATAACTTTAAGTATGGAGATCTTATTCTAAAATCAAAGAAAATATATTATTTTCAAGGTAGTTTTTATTATTTTGAGGAAGAAAAAAATAAATAGGATAGAGTAGTTTTTACTAGCTTATAGAAAATTTATATCAATTTAAAGCGACATCTTATTTTAACATTACAACCAAGAATTGCCCCGTATCAAATATTCATTTCATTGCTTCCAAACACAAGGCATGATTATCTGGTGGGAGATTACTGTTCCATATGTTGATGAAAGATTATCTCTAATCTCAATGTTTCAAACAGTTTTGCTCTATTTAGAATGCAATTGCATACATTTTCTCATAATCAAATAACCAGAAATTCCACAATCTTCTCAACTTCCAAGACTCCCCTAAAACATCGCTTTTGGTGCAGTAATCCCAGTAATCTCTTAGATGATGAAGGGCGTGAACTGCATTAAACTGCATCCAAACGCACGCAACTTAAATAAATCTGCTGCATAGAATCTGAACTCAAATATAATGTGATTCATACATAGGGAAACAATGTATAAATGGAATATATAAATGAGATTATATAAGTAAAACTGTGGAAGATAAGAACGTATAGAGGAACTATTCTAGAAGAAAATTAATCACTCAGTTTTTTGAATTTAAGTTGAATTTAATATACAAACGTATCAACGCCTCGATAACGATATTTCAAAAGCACCTGTATATTATTCGAAATGAATCAGAAGTCCACATATTCTATCTTCCTGGATCTAGAGAAATATCGAGACATTGAGATGCAAGAACACTCCTTGAGCAATGACTACGGTCTTTTGTTCTTCATTTTAATGTTCGAGGTATTTGTATGATTGTTCTATGTTCTATTGTTCCATATTCTACTGTTCCATATTCTATTGTTCCATGTTCTATTGTTTCATGTTCTATTGTTCCATGTTCAATTATTCTATGTTAAGAGCCGTTTTTATGTTTTTAGGTACCCTGCTTTCATTTGGGGCCCCTTGTGAATAATTTTCAAGAAAAAAAATTTTCTTTTGAATAATTTTTAATTTTTCTTTTATTTTAAGAAAGTAAAACAATGACGCATTATTATAAAAGCTTCAACACATTATTTGCATAGAAAGTTTATGGTAGCAATACGTTTTAGGCATTTTGAGAGGTGAAGCCTTCGATTGCATCATTAAAATCAATTTCCTGCAAAAAACCATATTCAATGCTCATGATTGACGAATCACTCATTCTTTCTTATGTCATGCGATTTCGTAGCTCATTTTTTATTAATTTTAGTCTGGAGAATGAACGTGCGCTATTACATTTAGTTATCATGAGTGGCAATTTGCAAATGCCACTTATGAAAAAAAATTGACTAATGTCAATGTATGGAAATGTGTCTTCCAGATTGCTGTTTTTTTTCACTATGTTATACATCTTATCTATTCCTATTTGATCTAATTTATTCTCTAGGCCAAATCATGCTTGAACTTTTCTACTTATATCGCTAGTTTTTTTTTACTTTGATATCATTGTCATAAAATCTTCAACAATTATAACAGTGAAGCATTAATCCCTTGGACTTTAAAGAATTCCAATCTGAAAAAAAATCCCAACAAATCAGTTATAGGCTTATACGCCGTTGAAAAAGATTTTAATTGATTCATCAATGTGTCAATTACTATGAGATAAACTTAAATTTTAAATATTATACCCTGCTATATAATATCATCTGCATCTCCATAGAAAAATGCCAAATAAGTAATTCTTGGTGAAGTACACTTCGCCTCATCTTCATATTTAAAATTGGGTAAATTTTTTTGAAAATGGTTTCATAAATAGAGAACTTTTCTCTCTGTTCACCCACAAAAGCATTCAAGGATTCAATCAATTTCAGACCATCGTTGAACGGAAGACCTTTTTACTGTATGCTTATTGAAGTCTGATTTATTCTTGATAACATGTCACCACAAAATTTTATAAACACAATCTTTCCCAACTTCTTCAACTTCTTTAGGAGACTATGAGCATCGAGTCTAGCTAATGGAAGCTCTTTTTTGATATTTTCAAAAATTTAAAGAACGACCCTAATTTTTCCGTAACTTTATTGCCGTGCCGTTACTTCGTCTAAATGGGTAAACCACGTATTATCCGATGGACGCTTTACGACAAGTTCAGATTCTAAGTATTCTGTTTAGGTATTCTACCGATGGGTAGAACTGAAGAAAAAAAAAGAGCTAAGTTTCTGTAAAAATTGGAAATAATCCTCTAAGACGCATCTCGTCGCTTGTGCAGGAATTAAGTTTAAGCTATGTGATAGACATGGTAAAACAAATTGTAGCGGGACATTTCTCTTTTAACCTTGCTTGTAAACCTGAATACTTGCTTGCCATATTTGGTGCGTTTGCCCTGAACAATCAACTATATTTATGCCTAGGTCATTAGGAAAATATATAATAGTATCAGACAAGAACTCAGATTTATGTCTTTCTATTGGAAAAAAAATCCAAAAATCGTTCCACGAGAATTCCGTTGTTCACATATTTGATAGCAAATGTGAGCTAATCTACGTATGGGAAATGTCTGGGGTTGAATCAATAATTGCTGAAAAGTATTTTGCTTTTTTTAACTTTGCAATTATTTTGTTTTATACATACTTCATATCCCACAATTGATTCAGTTTCGATTCTGACAAATCGAAGCTGGTAAATAGGATGTATGCCCATTGCCCTTGTTCCCATAATTTTTTACAAGTCCAGCAAGAAAAGGGTCAAGTTTACTCAATAATTTCAAAGTTCCCAAATAATTTCCATTGTTCTGCGAATCTACTGTTTGATTGTCTTCACTGAACGAAAGATTTCGTGATGCTAAAAACTTTATTATTTCTAAAATTCTTTCGAAAACTCCATTTCAGTAATTGATTTGGTTGTTCATTTGATTAGTTAAAACTCTATCAATTAAGCATTCTTTTTTCTTGACAAGTAAATCATTGTAGCGTGTTTGTAGCTAAACATATTTTCATGTTCAAAAGTGCACACATTAGAAAGGTACCAATCATTTAAGAAACTTTCAGAACTAAAGGCATTGCTAATATTGCAAACAGGGGGAATAAAAAATATTACAAAACTTTAGGAGTGGATTTTTTTGAGCCTTGAAACACACACAGGTGTAAATTTAGTGTCTTACAATTTTCAGAATGATAAATTTAGTGATTGATAATTGCTATCTTTTTATATAATTTATAACAAATGAATTAAAATTTATTCTAAAAACACTTTTAAGCTTTTGCCAAACTAAAAAAGAAATAAAATTAAAAAAAAGCTTAAAAGATAGATACCAATTTAAGGGAAAAATTCTAAATAAAATTACTTACTACTCTCTAAAGGAAATCGCTTTTTAGTAGTTAAACTTTTAAATTAATCGATCATATTTCATGCCATTTGAGTTCATCATTTCAACAATAATCAATAAATATGCTTAATAAATTTATACTCACAATCAGAACTTGTTAGGTGAAATCGAAATAAAGCTGATATAGGTGATATGTTTTGATTCTCAGATTCACCTGAGCGCATGACCAAACTATTTGTTAATGCTGTTCTAATTCGGAACATAGAAAACGAACCTAGCAACATGAATCAGGAAGGAGCATGGTAACAAAACTCAAGGAATAACAAACATAAAACATTGTTCCATTGCTATTGACTGGCATTCAAAGCTTCCATTTCCCAAAACTGTATAGCGCTTGTAGTTCTTTCTGTTCTAATCACATTTTCTGTTCTTGTTCTACAATAACGTATTATTCAATCATCAGCAACATGCCATGATCGATGAGATGTATGGCTGAAGCAGTTTTTTCTTTTATTATTTCATCTAAAACACTCTCATCTACTAATATATTTTTTAACAAATTAGTTGGATAAAAAAAAATTTAAAGACTGTTAAGGAGATTTTTGACTTTCCGGGGATCCTATCGGAGCTCGGGGTCCATCCTTAAAAACGTCTCTATATGTTCTATTGTTCTATGTTCTATTGTTCTATGTTCTATTGTTCTATGTTCTATTGTTCTATTCTATGTTCTATGTTCTATTGTTCTATTGTTATATTGTTCTATTATTCTATGTTCTATTGTTCTATTGTTCTATTGTTCTATTGTTCTATGTTCTATGTTCTATGTTCTATTGTTCTATTGTTCTATTGTTCTATGTTCTATTGTTCTATTGTTCTATGTTCAATTGTTCTATATTCCATGCTCTATTGTTCTATGTTCTATTGTTCTATATTCGATTGTTCTATGCTCTATTGTTCTATGTTATATGTTGTATTGTTCTATATTCTATTGTTCTGCAATAATAATAATGAAATATAAACGATTGCAATATTATTTGCTCTAATCATTCAAAAAATATTAATAGAAACTTGACGATTATTTTTAAAGATTACAAATATTCAAATTTTTTAACTTCCGCTATATACGGGACTCAAAATGAGAAAGCTTTCAAATACAGACCATAATGGGTGAAAACTCTGAACTTTCACTATTGCTTTTTTACAGCTAAACCTTAGCCAAAATAAAATTTTAAAATAGGTGTACTATGTTTTTGCGCATGTGTCTGGGATTAAATAGTTTTTTTAAATTAACAAAAAAATTTCCTGGTAACAAAATTATAGAATATAAACAAATCATCCTCAAAGAATTATCTAGCTAATCTCAAAACACCATTTCAAAGGAAAAAAACTATTCAATTATTTTCAAGTGAGCAGTAAAACCGCAATGAAAAAAGGTAAAAGTAAAGCATTCCATTGACTGGCCTATATGGGCCATGAAGGTTAAGGATCCACAATTTTGTGACCAATGGCATGACTACGGTAAAGTGGTCATTATGAGCACATGCAGTCGTTGTTTCTCAGAAAGCTGGTAACCACAAATTTGAAAATGGGTGAGCTTCAACCCTAGTTCTTCACCATGACAATTAATCGCCTTTAATCACAAAGCCACGGTGGCTTTTTTATTTCAGTGAAGAAAAGGTTGAAAACATAAATACAGCATTATTGATGAAGAAAAAAAAACGAATTAAAAGATGAGTTCATGAAATTACTGGTGCTAATGAAAAACACTTTTTGTGAATCGCTAAATTTAATATTTTATAATATTGTTAATTTTTTAAAACAAAATTATAGTTTAGCTTGCAAGTAATTAATTATAATAAATAAATACCACACATTATGTTCTCCTAAAAAAATTAAATCATAAATAAATGTGCAGCTTAAGGTACAAACTTACAAACAAAAATGCAATTTGTTAACCTGCGTCAAGAATACTCTTAACTTCAAACATTGAGCATTATTCATAGCTTTCATTTAGCCATAAATTCATAACTTTTATTTAGCTTTTATAATACTGGTATTGAAGTAATATTGTTATATTACTTAAAAACGTGAAATAAATACTCCAAAAGCACAAAACTCCGTGGATCAATAACGAAAAGTGAAACCCTTTTTCATTCAGAAAAAAAAAATTTGAATTTATACTTCAAAATCTGTTTCTTTCTGAGAAATAAAAGTAAGAAGGAAAAAAATGTTTTCAAAACATCTGGATTTCAGTGATATGTTGGAGTAGATTTTATTTTTATTTTGTTAGAAGTATCTTGTAACGTGCCATATTTTTCTCATTCTAAACATGCTTTCGCCAGATGGGGAGAAAATAAATTGCATGGGGAAAATTCGTGAAGTAATTTCGTTTGTCGCTATTTCGATTCTTGAACTATTACTCACGTTTTCTTATATTACATCCAATTTTTCTAGAGCACAAGACTTAAATCAGACTTGTCAAATATTCCATAAAACAGAAAGTATCAATCATTATAATATTTATTATTTTACTTTCATTCATTTATTAATTTGTTGTTGTTTCTAATGCCATAAGCCAATCCAGCAAGCCTGCTAGGGAAAACAAACGGTATTTAAGGCAGAAGCGTATTTCTTGGGGTAACAAGGAGTATTAAAGCTTGTTTTTCTGAGGCGCCATCTATGACCAAGAATACAACTTCACCACCGACACATCACAGCCCATTTAAAAGGTGGATAGATTCATACACCCACTCATTCATATTCATCGTACTTGTATAAACCAGGAGTAAACACTTCGTCGAAGTGTTGAAAAAACTATCCTTACTTAATTCAATGAAATGAATTTCGTCAAAATTAGAAAAATATTTCATCATTTTATTTTTTTTACTCGTAGTTCATAATGCATTAATCTTTCAAATAATCACATAATCGTGGCCACCAATATCATCCGGGTATCGAACCTAGGTCCTCACTGGTCCGAGACCAACTCCTTTCCCACAATACAAACAGGTTGACTTGTTTCATCAATTTATTTGATATAGTCTAGTCTTTATTCGAGTTAACAATTTCCCACAATGCCCTACGATAAGTTTTTGAGTTGAGAAAACATTTTCGTCATTTATATATTTGAGAATTCCCGTTTCATCACAAAGCGAGAGATTTTGTGACGAAATGATTCTCAAAAGTAACTAAATATAGCTAAAGGATTGCGTTACAAATCGCGTGATTTTGTGACGAAATGATTCTCAAAAGTAACAAAATATAGCTAAAGGAATGCGTTACAAATCGCGTGATTTTGTGACGAAATGATTCTCAAAAGAAACGAAATATTGCAAAGGTTGCTGAATTGACAAAAGTAAGAGTTTTATTTTTGAGAGTGCTTTAACTGAAAGGTAATTTCCATACACTCTTTGGTAATTTTACTAAAATTTCTATCTCCGTGCTCCAATTGACCACATTTTTTTTGAGAATAAATAATGAATGTTTGTGTAAGTTTTATGTACAGTACGAAGGAAACGGACCACCCTGAATAGCTAGTGATCGAATGATCGGTCATTAACGTTCTAGGATTCAATCTTACTGGTCTGAGAAGTTAGCTTCAAATATTCGATACTTTAAATTACGCAATCAGACTCAAAAAAGTTCTTTATCCGAAATACATCGAATATTAAAAGCACCGTATTTTTAAAATTCAATTTTTCCGTAACTATTCCACCGATTTAGCTACAATTCGTATTTTACTATTAAAAACTGCATTCTTCAAAATGATGTAAAAATTTTTGCATATTACAATTCAAATTTTTTTTTGTCTTTTATCAAATAAAATAATAAGAAATAAACATTTTCTAAAAGCAATATTTTGCATGGACTTATCTTTGGAAGAAAAAAATATGATTGTGTGCAAAAATGCTTGAATTCATTTAAAAAATTCTCTAGATATAGTGAAATACGCGAAAAAGGAAATTAACATTAAAGGGGAAAAACTTTGAAACGCTCTCCAGCTCAAACTATTTTGACTATATTTCTCAGATTTTCTTAACCCTTTTTATTTTGGGAGCCTAAAATCCAAATCTGACGAAAGAAAAGTATATTTATAAAGAGAAAGTACCTTTTTTTGTCTAATTTCGTAACTTAAAATATCAACTTCACTACTTAATCAGCATAATTTGAGGTCACTTCCTTGAATTATTAAGATTGACCTGAAGAGGTCACCTACTTTATTAATATTGAGTCCTAGAACGTGAATGATTAATATTGAGTCCTAGAAGATATGATCATTTGATCAAAAGTTATTCAGGGTAATCCTTTTTTTTTCTTTTTTTTGCACTCTACAACTATAAAAGTATTAAAATGGCTAAAAAACTTCACATATAAGTAAACAATCTGTTGGAATAAATACAGATTACCAAGTAATATGGTAAATAATAGATCAATGGATACAGATGGCAAATAATAGACAACAATATAATAGACGGCAAATAATTCATTGATAAAATTAAACTTCTAAGGCATTTTTAATAATTTGCAGTACATTAATTATTGAAAAATAACTTAAAATATCATCTTCACTGCTTAATTAGTATAATTTGAGGTCACTTCCTTGAATTATTAAGATTGACCTTAATAGGTCACCTACATTAATAATATTGAGTCCTAGAGCGTGAATGATTAATATTGAGTCCTAGAAGATATGATCATTAGATCAAAAGTTATTCATGGTCATCGGTCCTTTTTTTACACTGTTCAGCTATAAAACTACTAAAATGATTAAAAAACTTTACATATAAATAAACAATCTGTTGGAATAAATATAGAATACCAAGTAATATGGCACGAAGTAGATCAATGGATATAGATGGTAAATAATAGACAACAATATAATAGACGGAAAATAATTCATTGATAAAATTAAACTTCTAAGACATTTTTAGTAATTTGCAGTACATTAATTATTGAAAAATAACTTAAAATATCATCTTCACTGCTTAATTAGCATAATTTGAGGTCACTTCCTTGAATTATTAAGATTGACCTTAATAGGTCACCTACATTAATAATATTGAGTCCGAGAGCGTGAATGATTAATATTGAGTCCTAGAAGATGTGATCATTAGATCAAAAGTTATTCAGGGGAGGGGGCTTTTTCTTTGCACTGTTCATCTATAAAACTACTAAAATGGTTAAAAAAAACTTTTCATGTAAATAAAATATCTGTTGGAATAAATACAGATTATCAAGTAATATGGCACACAATAGATCAATGGATATAGGTGGTAAATAATAGACAACAATATAATAGGCGGCAAATAATTCTTTGATAAAATTAAACTTCTAAGGCATTTTTATTAATTTGCAGTACATACATTAATTATTGAAAAATAAAGGAAAATAAAATCCTGAAAAAATGTGTGAATAGAAAAGTGATCAAATGAAGGAAAAAATTAAAACTACAATTAATAAAAAAATATTTCAAAGAAATATTAAAAATTTATTCTTTGTTACAAAATATTTAAAGTTTCAGAGCATTTCAAATATTAAAGAAAAGGAAACGAAAATCTTATTCTAATTTTTTAAGGAAATTCAAAACAAGTATACAATTATCAATAGAAAATGATGAAAAGATATAGCTTCAATAAGTTTACAACAGCAAACTAAATAAAAAAAATAAAAAAAACTAAAATTTAAAAAGTAATTTATTGAAGGCAATTCTCTTTTATTAATAAACAGCTTTAGAAAGCATCAAATATTAATTACGTCTTCAATAGCACGTATTTTGAAAAAAAGTATGAAAATGAATTAAAATTTTAAGAAATAAAATTTAAAAAACGCAAATTAAGAAGTAAAATATATTCATGAACGCTTTTGTACTACTTTATAAACAAGTAAATAATAAACTAAGTCAAAGATTCAGATTTATTTCAGACCTCATTAAAAAGAAAACATTTAAGAGTTATCAAGAATATATTTTTGAAAATTATTAATTCCTTAAAAATTTGCATCATAATAAAATTGCACAAAATTGATTTTCTAAACTATGTAGGGATAACAATATTTTATTTTAAAAAATTGCACCTTCTTTACAAATGTTTGTTGAAAATAGTAATGCTGAAGAAAAATTTTAAAAGTCATGAAAAGTTTTAATTTCAAAATAAATTTGATTCTATGCACAGAGCACCACATAATTCATTGTACAATACTATGCAATTTTAAAATATAATTTTCTTTTAAATATATTAAATTTCTCATAGAATAATATCAATGTAAACATTTTTCATTTTGGTAAATAAATTTGCATGCAAGTTCATAATGGTACATTATTGTCAAAAATATTTAATTAATATGCAAAAGTTAATTTAATGTTTTAACCGCAATGAATAACTTCTAAAATTAAACAACTATTTTTTCAAAAAAGGTGACGGGTATGCGTAGAAGTCAGGGAACTGGTTCTGCATCTAAAAGGTTCAGGGTTCGAATCCCGGGCAAGGCATGATGTTCCTTCACTCTCTGTATTACCTGTCCTTACTGCGGGAGCAACAATGGCCCACCTAATATAGTGCCCTGAGAGACTGCCAACAAATCTGCCTTTCAGATGCCGTCCTGTATGAAGAAAAGTCATATTACAGGTGGGCATTTTGAAAAAAGAAGTTTTCAAAAACGCATTTTTTATACTAAAACAGATTTATTTTATTTTTTAAATAAAATTTCAAAACTAAAGAATAAAAAACCGAAAAACAGTTTATTTCTGAAATGTGATGTCTTAAAAAAATGTTTCAATGTATTTTGAACCTCTCAACATTTAAAATTTAATTATATCTTACTAATGCAAAATTCTTTCATAGATTGTTGCAGGCTTTTTAAATAAAATCAGCCTAATAGAGTCTTAAGCAAGATGTAACATTTATCCGAATCCAGCCTGCCGAAGACTCACCGTGTATTAAATGGAGACTGGTGCACGTTAAATCTGTCCGGTCACTAAGTCCTCCATGTTCTCATAAAACGGGTGGGACATATGGTTGTAGCAGAAGTCGAACTCTTGGTCATAGATGGCGCCACTAAAAAACAAGAACAATTAATGGCCTGCCTTAATGGCCGACGACAACAAAAACAACAAAAAATTAATATATCTTACAGTTTCAGTTTCTTGAAATTATTTATCTAGATATAACTTAGTTACTATTAAATATTTTTGTGAAAAGTTAATTATGACAGTCGAAGGTTAATTATGGTTACGGTGATAAGGTACATTAAAGGTTATTTATGACATAGTTAATTATGACGCACTTCAAAGACATGATGTAGGTGACGAAAAACCAAGGTATGAATTTCTCTAAGAATAAATGATTTGTGATCAAAATTCCAACTATTTTACATTAGTATACTTACTCTTATTACTGCTGCGGGGCACAGTTTATGTTGCAACAAAAAGTGTAACTATTTTTATACATTTTCTGTCAAAAGAGTAAAAACTCTTTATTGCTTCAGTGCAAAGTACTTGTAACTATAATAAGAAAAAACAATAAGTTCCACAAAACTATAAATTACATTTAAAGCATTAACTTATTATCACATTACAAAACTAAATAAACCCTTGTATTTTATTTCGAATTTTTTCCTAAGTGTCTTGAAATGTTATTTATTTATTTTTTAACTCAAAATAAATATTTTGCGAAGTTTATAAATATTTTCTTCAATATATCTTTGAAAAAAAATAGGACAAAAATGCATGAAAAAAAGAGAAGAATGGAGCAGGTTATGATGGATCACTATCAAAATCAAAATGTTTTTGACATGATCAGGAAAAGGTGGATCTTTTTAATACATTATTATTCAATCTATCCTTTGCCCGAAAAGAATATTTTTTTTACGTTTAGATACAAATTCCCTGCAAAAAATAAATAAAACGTTTATTTTTCTCATTTTATTCTTATGTGAGAATTTAAGGAATTAAATTATAAAGAAATTTTTTTTCACAATAATTGTTTGAAAAATTAAAGAATTTATCGGAGTTTAAATTGCTATAAACATTGCTTACGATCTAAATTATAAACCTTTCATTATATATCAAAATAAAACTTAAAAATTCCATTTATCACGTTTTAATGTTTTTTTATTAATTCTGCATTAATTTAGATTCTAAGGTTTTTAAACTTTTTGAAAAATTGCCGGCTAAAACTTTTTACTAGGGCAACTGAAGATTTCATTTCCTGGTACGGTAGCACCAATTGGTTTATATTTCAGTCTTTTATCGAACGAATCAATCGTTTAATAGACCATCATAAAAATACGTAATCCTTTAAAGCTCTGTTTTGAATCTTCTTAAACTTTTAAAATCTATCAATTTGAATTTTCAATTTGACTTTTCGATACAAATTTTAAATATTCATCTTACCTACTATAATTTTTGTTTTTATTCTCTTTCAGGCTACTTTTAGTAATGTAAACTTATTTAAGGTCAGCAAAAAATTAAAAGGATAAATAAATAAAAATTAAATAAAAAATAATACTTTTTTGAATTGAATTTTCCTTCTTAGTACCAAAGCATTCACTTGCAAGTATAGTTTTATTCTTAGTTTTTAACATATGTATGTTTTTTAATTATGGGACAAATGGGAAAGGCGAAAGAAAAAATCTAAAAAAATGCATGATACTGTTAAAAGTTACGAATCAAATTACAGTAAAAAGTATCATCAAAGAAGAACCCGGTACTTTCAGCGCAAAATCCATTTTTGCCTGAGCATTTTACGAAACAAAAAATCTTATACACCATAATTTCTACAAAGCAATTACCGTAAAATCACTGAACATGTAAATATTACTCTCAAAATTACGGTATTATATTTTATGGTAAAAATTAATTTTACGCTGAACTGAATTTTACGGATGATGCATGCAAAGTACCGGTAATATATACCGTAATTTAATCAGGAATTTTCAACAGTATAATAGGCTCAAGTGTTAGTGAGCAACAGTAATCACGAGGTGTTGCCCTTGATATTATTTCAATAAAAGAAAATTAGTTTTTGAGTTATTTTGTGTCAAAATTAAAGATTTTTTATTACATCAAGTAGTTTTGTTTGAAGTAATTTTTTTTAGTATCAACAGTTGAGAATAAACAATATGTATTTCTTTGTTTAAGCTTTTAATTTAGTTAAGTTTAGTTAGTTTTAATTAGTAGCTGAAATGCAAAGTTGCTTCTCGAACGAATAAATCCCAATTCACTGCAATTCTTTGATTTGTTTATCATTCGGTCGGGAATTTTTTATGCGTGTCAAAAGATTAGGTGAAACGATCTGAAAGGAACTAATCAAGCAGTTCCGATGTTTAGAGAGCAATGAATAGAAAAAGCTATCCATTTAACTGAAATGAACTATATATATATACCAAGTTCTACTACTAGTTAATGAACTGAAATATTGAACAACAATACCAATGAGAAAAATGTTAGTAAAACGAGCTGAGAATAGGAAGCGACATCAAAAAGAACGGCATCAGCAGTGTCGGGGGTCGGGGAGCTATACCGAGTATACTGTAAAAAAGATTTCCGCTAAAATTACGTAATATAGTACCTGATTTTCGGGTGCAACATTCGTAACATTCAATTAGACTGTAAAATATTATACTATAATTTTTACAGTGATATTTATTTAATTAGAGTGATTCAGTGATTTTGCGGTAAATGTTGCTGTGAAAATTACCGTAAATCAGATTTTTTGTTCCATAGCATGTTCCGGTACAAATGAAGTTGTATAAAAATGCCGGCACCCTGAGAGCTGGTGCTATTAATCGTAATTTGATAGGATGTTTTTTCAGCGTAGGGAAGGGAGGCACCATTTTATTTCTGGAATAAACGACTTAAGAATATTTTTTAATCTTCCATTAAGAAACTTTATTATGCCTATAAAATAATACGCCATCAGTATTTTCTTAAACATCTAAAATGTGTTTGAAAAATTTGGTGATTTTTACTTACTAAATTATCAAACAGAACTTCTGCAAGGAGATCTTAATCTGCCATGACTTCTTTTAATAAAGCAATGCATAATTTGCAACTTAGCTCTGAGCAAACCACATGTACACCTCGGCTGTCATGGCTTTAATACAGAATTATAATTTTTAGCTTAATATAAAATTTATGAACCTTCTATTTGTGAATCTCAGGATAATATTTTCATGGAATTTTAGTTCTATACAATAAATTTGATTCACCTCCAACGACTATCATTCGATTACGATTAAGTTTTTAAAGCAACAACTGATTTTTAACTAACCGTCTTTTAAATCAGTACGGAGGAAAATAACAAGAAAAATTAAGCTAACAAATAAAAAGTATATTTAATACTATTTCATATTTGAGCAAGTTAAAAAATAAAAAAGTTTATTATAACTTATCCAACTTATTTTCCGTGACTATTGTTGTAAATCAAATGAGTTTTTAATTCGTTTTGTAAAGTATTCATTTAGAAATTTCGAAACTTTTCTGCATAATAAAAACAAAATATAAATATCGTTATTTATATTGGATTGATGACAAGCAAAGTTTAAAGAGTCAACAGAACGAAAGAATTGTCGTTCCAAGTCTTTCAAATGTAAATTAAAATGTCAAGAGAGCATATAACACTTCAGGAAGTATTCATGCCATTTTAACACTTGACAACAAAAGCTTTTTCAAAAGCATTTAAATTTAAATGAACTCTCATGCGAATTTTGGAATAATAGCGTAATTTAAATTCCGAATAACAGATATGTTAGTACTGTTTCTTTTTAGTCCCTTCTAATTCATTGTTGACTTCTGCTTCGTAAAAAAAAGTTTTGTATATTGTGAATTTCTTTTTTAAAAAAAATTAAACTTACGATGCGTGTTATCATAGCGCAGAGAAGCAAAATAATTGCATGGTATAAATTTTGAAACTGCATTAATTTTGCTCCTATTTCTCTGAGTACTTATAAAAAAAAGCTCAAGATAGATATAATTGCATTGAAACTTTGGGAATAATTATCATCGATAGCTTAAATGAATAAATATCTTTCATTTTAGAATTTAAAACGAGGTAATAAGCATGTTTTTTTTAAAAAAATATATGTAAGAGATGAGTGTAGTTTCGTAAAATTTGAAAATTAGCTGCAGTTGGGGAATTTTAAGCTTAAATTTAAATTAACATCCATGAAAATCTTTATGTAAACTTTTTTTTTTATTTAAAAGAGTTTGTTTTGTAAACATCTAATATTAATCGTTGTATGACCTTTAATTTGAATTTCCTTATTAAATTCATAAATTTATTTTCTAATTCAAAATTTTCTTCTTTAATTTATTAACCAATTCTCATTGAACTCATGGTGTTTTTCCTTAATTCATGTAAATGATTTTTTTTTTAATTTATTCATATGCGTTTGTCACTTCATTGGAATTTCGTATTAAATTCAGAAATTTCATTTCGAATTCAAAGTTCTTTTTTGATTTATATAAAGACCTATATCCTTCATTATAAATTTCTTAATAAATTGAAAATTTTCAATTTTATATCATACTTTCCTCTTTAATTTATTTATAGTTGCGCGACCCTTGGTCTGTATTTTAGAACTAAAGTCTTATATTCTTTCTTTAATTCATAAATTTCTTTTTTAATTTATGTATCGCTATTATGTCACTTAATTTGAATGTTTTATTAAATTCCCAAAATTTCCTGTTTAATTCAAAAATATTTTCTCTAATTTATCCGTTTTTAAACGGTAATTTGCTTCATCAAATGACTGAATGCTCTTTGTACTGAGAAAAATTTGTATAAAAATTCCTCCTGAATACAGAAGTTACTAAATTAGAACAAGACAAAAAAGGGCTTTTTGGCACACTGAGCAAAAAGTATGGACAAAGCTGTTAATGTAAACTGAATGTGTTAAAATTTACCATGTTTTTAGCTCTATGAAACATTAAGAGCTTGGTAATTTTTACCGAAGCGTTTCGATTGAATTAACAATAAATTAGGGTTTTTTAAATGTAATAATGTTTGGTAAATCTGGTAAAATTTGATTATTTTATTATGATACCTTAAAATTTACTCCTTATTTACCTGAAAAATCTGTAGAAAGTACAATGTATTGGAACATATGCGAGCAGTAAACACTGAGATATATTTTTTTGTTGTTTCGCAAAAATGTTACATATAAATTAAGTTTTATCAACGGAATTTTTTTTTCTTTTTACAAAAGCGCCAAATTTAGCGAGAAAAAACGTTCTTTGGCAAAACCATTAAAAATGGTATGACTGGGCTGTCGTAATTCTGGTAAGGCATAAAGGTTAGCTTTGCTAGTTTAATAAGTTATAAATATGTTTTACTTTTAGATTATGAACTGTGGTGAAACATAAAAAGCAAATGATTCATCAATTTTTTTTTTCTTATTTACAACACAACTAGTTTTTTAATGTCTTTCGGGTTTTAAAAAAAGTTCTCAAAAAGAAAAAGATGAGAACTATTGATTCAATCAATTTTTTTTTAATATCAATTTTTTTCAGTATCAACTAATGTGTCTTGTCTGTTTTACATATAAATTATCTTGACTAAAAAACTCTTTTTCCAATTAATGAATTCGTTTCTTAATTTAGGAATTTCTTCATTAATCCTAAAGTATCCTCATGATTTAATGAATTTCCCTATTAATAAATATATTTTCATATTTTTTCTAACTTTTCTAGTTTTTCCAGCTTTTTAATTTCCTATTTAAGCCTATATCTCCGTCAGTAAAATATAAAATCTTAACAAAGTTTTTAAATGTTTCAGAATGATTTTTTTTAAGTAAATTTATTTAAATATCAATGAAATAAGCACCGATTTCACATTCATAACTCTCTCTTTTTGCTAGGAGTTTGTTCCATATTTCTGTTTGTTTCATAATTCTTTTTCGTTTTTTTTAGTAACGTCCGCATAGTCCCCCAATAACATTTTCCCTTTCTTAGCTTCCTTGTTTTTCTTTCATTCCTTTTCATACAAGAAAAAAAAATTCTTTAATTTTTCATAATTATACTGCAAAAAATGTACTTAGGAACAAAATTTAAATATTTTTTTAAAAGAAAGAAAGATTTGAGTAAAAAAATCTTCAATTTAGATGCTTATTGAATTCAAAATGAAGGATAATAAATGTCTAATTATCCAAAATTCAAATGCGCGAAAAAATACGCATGGATTTAAAATTAAAAAAAACTAATTACAATTTTGATAAATGATTTTTTTATAACCGTTGTTGAACTGCTGACCCAATTATAAGTTTACGATTATCAATGTTTAACTTCGAAGCCTTGAACCCATTCCAGAAGTCAAGGAAACTTCTGGATTAAGTATTGGGAGAAATTTGCCTCTGTGAAGGACTTTTTGATGGAACTAACCTGAATTTGCAATACATCGAGTGGAAAACCTCCCGTGGTTAGCCTGATAGCAAGGGGACGCAAACCCATGATCCATCTACCACTAAAGATATTTTACAACAGCTCATTAGTCGGTGCAAGCCGGTTGCGGAATTCGTATCGAGCAGCCATCGCTGAGATTCAAAAAACCGGATCTTTTTCTCTAGAGCCACCACAGTTCAATTGTTAATTGATTGTTATTTGTTGTTGTAAATTTGTTTAAAAAAAATTATAATTAAAAGTAAAATCAACTATTATTGCGCTGAAGATATTAAAAATTCTTTGATACTTGAACTCTATATAATGGTAGAAAATATTATTTATCAGTATGTAGCTTTCAGAAAATAAATTCACTTTTCACAGAAAAAAAACTTTAAAATTCAATCAGCTAAACTTAATTAACTTTTTAAGTTATTATAAAGCATTGCATGAAAATAATAACTTTTAATTTCCAGCATTTCTTGTTCATTGGAGAATATTTTCATAGAGTACTTACTCACAGTCAAGTATACTCAAATAATAAGATACTTATATGCCATATAAAACTGCCCAAATTGCTACTAGAATCAGATTTCTTTCCTTTCTTGTAATTTTTTATTGCAATTTAAGAATCAAACAGAACTCTAAGAAGATAAGCCAATTATATTTTTACATGGAGAATCATTTGTAAAGGCATAAAAATATGAAAAAATTCTTAAAACTTTTTTAAGTAATAAAATTGTAATAAATGTTATTTAGTGTAGTAAGACGCTGGGTATTAGAAGGATAAAGAAATAAACCTACCCAAAAATTTACTTTATTTTAATGACATTCTATAACTTGGTTAACATTTCACATTTTTCAAAAAAATCTTTGATTTAATCCATAGACTAAAAATAGTCATTAGAAACCGTATATTTGAGATTAAACAAAACTTGAACACTTTCAATGTCTTAAGAAGAATTTCGTCTTATGAAAAATTTTTAAAAAAAATCACAACGAATAAATTTTGATCTAATAATCGATTTTTCAGGTACTAGGACTCGATCTTTATGAATCAAGGGACTGACATTAAATATGAATTGGACCTTAAATGCCTCATTTGGTGCAGATGATAGTTGCGAATTTAGACACCAAAACAAATTTTTTTTCTAAAGAACATATCTCTTTCCAACGAATTTGAGGTTTTGAACCTCAAAATATAGGGATAGTCGCAATCTAGGAATTATGATCCGAAACTTTTGACTGCTCTCCTAACCAATTAAAGCGGAGGCAACCTGCCCCCCCTCCTTATATTTTTAAAGAGCAGAATTTAAAATCCTTTGTAAAAGAGATATGATTAATAAGCGAAACCGCTTTTTTGTGTATGTCTTTATAAATTAAAGCAAAAATGCACTAATTTATCAGCATATATTTGAGATCACCTCTTTAAACCATAAGGATTAAGTTCAAGTGAATGCAAATCCATTCACTAAATCAAAAGTTACTCATGGTGTTCTGTTTTGTTTTTGTTTGTTTTTTTCTAAGCTCTGTAAACACAGTTATAAATTATACTACTACTTGAAAGAAATTAAAACAAAAGTAGTCGGGAATTTATAATACTATTTATATTTAAGTTTTGATAGCTGTAATGCGGGCATAACTTCATTGAGGATAGCTCATATATTTTGAGGGATAGGAATCCAAATCCGTCGTACAAAAGGTATGTTTATTCAGCGAAAGTACGTTTTCGTGCTTTATTTAGTAACTTGAGGTCAGGATAGCCTTGTTGGCAGGGTGCTGGACTCACGTTCGCAAGAATGGGAGTTCGAATCAAGCCGTTGAAAGATTTCCCGCGTATCAAATGGAGACTGGTGCACGTTAAATTGTCTTGTAACATAGTCCTCCCTGTTCCCATAGCAAATTATACCTCTGGGAGTTCTGAATTAGAGAGTGATCGTTCTCTGGTTCAGGTCAAAATCACAATCTGTGGAAGAATGCATGGATTTGTGAATGGGTCAGCCCTATAATACGAGTGTGATGTATAGGTGTGGCAGAAGTTGAATTCTTGACCATAGATTGCACCACTGGAAAACAAGAACAATCTCATCCCCTCTTCCTTAATGGATGACGACAACAACAAAAGCAACATTTAGCAACTTAAAATAACGTTTGCACTACTTAATTAACATTAAGATTTTTATGATCATCTCCTGGAACAATTAAGATTAAGTCCTAGTAAGTAAAAATCATATCATTAGCTCCAAAGTTATTTTGGGTGTTACTTTGTACATAGTGGGTCATTTATGTTCACATTGAGAATTCTTTCTTGCTATTCAGCACATCATGATGTACTTAGGAGCCATTCAATTATGACGTAAGCACTTAAGGAGGAAAAAATTTGTGAATTGCTTATTTTCGTTGGCTAAGACGGAGGAGGAGTTAGTTACTCTTGAACTAAATTCCCCTTACTTAACTAGTTTCTTAGCTGAAAAAAAATGGAGAAGAAGCACTTCGCGTCAATAGTTTCAAATTCAAAAAAGAATTTATTTTTGGGGAAAAAAATGGTGGGAAAAATTTCCTAAAGTCATGTCAGATGTCAAAAGTTTTGAAATCAAAAAGAAAATACAAAAAACGCCTATTCTACTAAAAATTTCATGAAATGAATTAAAAAGTATGTTTTGAGAACTTATATACAAAGGAGATGTTTTTATATGAATATATATGGGGATTCTGATCACTAAACGGATTTACAAATATATGCTCAAAATTTTACTACCAACTTAATTTAAATTTAATTGTTGCCTGAGCTAAAAGCTTAGCCCAGGGCCATGCTCCCACTTTTAGAGAACTGTCCATAATGAAATCTATAAAAACAATAAATCGATTTTTTATCAGTAGTTTTTCGATTAATCGATTTTTATTGATCGCAAATATTTTCTTTAAAAATACTTTTATAAAATAATTTCTTTGATGAAACAAAAAAAAAACCCATTTACGATGGATTTGCATTATTTCTTATCAATAAAGTAGTCCAAGCTAATAAAAATTTATGAGCGAGTAAGACTAAAAGCGTAATAAAATTTTATCCACTAGAAAATTCACGATAATGTTAAAGTATTTTACATTTACACACGAGTTTTAAAGATTTTGAAGGAGTTTTGCACATGCAAATACGGCCTCTCTAAGGAATAAAATACATTAAGAAATCAAATAGAAGCAAGTGTACCGAGATAAAAGTAGAACTTAAGTGTCGACGTTCTCGATCATTTAGTGAACCTAATAGAATTAGAAAAAGAGAAAAAAATGTTCAAGATTAACTTAATCTTTATTTTTCTTTCCATTTATCACTTTTATCTTTAAAAACAAAGAAACAAAAATTACTATTTCCTAAATTATTCTGAGCGTCTTATATAATAATATTTTTTATCTTATAAACTATTAAAAAGTGACTTACCAGTACCTATAATAATAATACTCTTATATATANCAGTTTAAAAAAAAAGAAAAAAGGATGAAATTTTATTTAAAAAAAACAGGAAAAAAAGATATAATCTTTTCATCAGCCCACACGATTATATCCGAAAAAAAGAGTGCTTTCTGATATTGTATCAATAAAGCCAAAGCAAAATATATTAATACAATAGTGTGAGGAGCACTCAAAGAATTTTTTTACAAAAATTACAACAAATAAAATAGAACACAATAAGTAAAAATAACGTGTAAAAACAGAAAATAAAATAAAATTAAAAAAAAAACAGTATAAAACATAGACTATAAAGCGAGTAACGAAATCAGATGTACTTACATGGACGGGAAATTTTTCAAGAATGATTTTAAAATGTTTCTGCAACAAGATTGCCAGATTACAAAATATGAAAACAAAAGAGCAAATTGAGTGTAACTAGAGGGTTTTAAAGTGCCATTTTTACTGCACTGCTGTAGTGATTTGTTATTCTGTGCATTGATTTGTTAGTTACCAAGGATGGGCCCGAAATGGATGTGCGCAAGATAATATTATACTGGATAATTTAAAAAAGTTGACCATAAATAGTTCTAGAAAATAGATGTTTATTTAAGAAAAAATATAAAATAGAAAAGAGAAACATAAATTGCCTGTTTTGCAAATAATTTAATTTCAGCCACGGATTTGCCCATGGAAAAATTATACAAATTAGCAAAGAAATTATTTAGTAAATAATTCTGGCAATTTTTTTTTGCGGATATAATCGTGTGGGCTGATGAAAAGATTATATCTTTTTTTCCGGTTTTTTTAAGTAAAATTTCTTTTTTTTTTAAACTGTTGTTTGTTATTTTTTTACTTATTATTTTCCTCCCTTTTTTCATATATCTGTTATTTTTCCTTGTTTTATCTTCATTTTGAGAGCTTATATATATATATATACAAGTACAAGTTTCGTTTCATAAATATCGTTTTTTAACATTTTTTAATTATTCAGAAATACATGGGTATGACTACCAAAAAATTTATAAAATAAACATGGGAATTCCTAACGAAATCTCCGGAAATTGAACGAGTGCGTCAAAAAAGTTTTGTTCAAATGCACGGTTAGAAGTTCACCGGCTTAGTAATATCTTACTGAATGTATCGGGATTTAAAAAATCATTCAGAGATCAGCAACAGTAATTGTTGAAAAACAGTAATTGGTGTGTGGTCGAAAAAGTTATTAATCAAATGCGTGATTCGAAATTCATTTGAGTAGTAATATGTATCGGGATTATCAAACACCACGCTGAAATCTGTTATAATAATTGCTGAAAAACCATTTGGATGAGACCGGTGCAATATCAATGTCGTTAAGGGCTGATCACTTAAATGCGAGATTTAAAATCCCTTCCACGTTTTAATTTCGTATTAAGAAAATAGAAAAACGCATTCGATTCACTTTTATTTCAGCAAAATAGTAATAAACGAAAACATTAGGTTTTATCAATAGAAATCGCGTAATATTTGTATAAGGTTCGGGATTTCGAAATTTTTCTTCCAAATTTTTCAGGAACGTGGACTCAAAAACTTTGACGGCATTGCATCTAATTTATAAAGCGAAGTAAAAAGAAAACTCCGCTATATTAAATCTTATTATGCGCTAGTTCTATTTTTAATATCTCTCTAATTCTAAGATAATATATATATATATATNACATATTACTTTGAAACTACACATAGGTTTTTATTTTTTAAATATTTCAGTATATGAATTAAAAAACACTAGAATCAGATTGAAACTTTTGGAAAAGTTTGGAGTAGATGTTAAAATCAACGCATTCTAATTATATTAAAAAACTTTGAAAAATGCAATTTACTTTTATTTCTTTATACAAAATCGCATCATAAAATAATAGTTTTAAAAATACTATTTGAATTTAGAATTAGGACTAAAACTGAGATTCTAGGAAAAACGAGTCTAATACTTGTTGAAAACAGTTACACAATAATAAAAATAAATAGTAAAAATTCCTACTTTTTGAATGCTTTATCAAAATTAGTATTTTCAGTGATTTCAGTAATTCGTATTACATTGCCTCACGATATTTCTTTTTAATGTAGCTATGGTAATTAAACAGAAACTGCCGATTTCAAATTTATTCTGTTTAAATCTCAGTAATTCAAAGTTTCATCACGTGAAAATTTAAGTAGTTCTTATCTTTGCGAACTGAATAATTTTCAGATAATCAGCATAAAATTTAAGTTAGGCAACAATTTCATTCTATCCTAATACACACAATTTTGCTCAAATGATTGTTTTTAAACTCGGAAAATCTAAGAATAATTACTAATGCCCGAAAATATTAAGAGAAATATATCTTTTCTTACTCACTGATTAAAAAAGAAAGTCGTAACTTGTTTGGGTTTTTCTTCGAAAACGTGTATGAGAACAACTAAACATTTTCACAAAAAATAATTAAGCAAGCTGTAATAACATATATTATTTTGATGTCTTGTAACGTACCAAAAAAGTTTTTTATTTAAAATTTACTATGATATACAATTTATAATTCCGAATAAAAAGTAAAATTTTAAAATTTCATGGAGATATTTGAAGGATTAATCATAATAAATTATAACGAAAAATATGTGTTTAAAATCATGAAATAAATTTTTAAGCCTTACGTTAAAAGAATTGCAAGTCAATCCTCTATGTACCTAATCTCCTGTTATTATTTATTCATAAATAATAAAATATTGCCATAAAATAAATTTTAAACAAACTCTGTGATTTTTAATTATAACCTAATCTTATTTTATCTCTTCCATTTAGAATAGATTGAAAAAATAAAACTGAATTCTCCAACAAAGCACAACAAAAATAATTGTTAAAATATTTATTTCCTAAAAGCATTCATAAACAGGACATGAGATGCAAAAGTATTTCTCTCGAAAGCAAAAACGTGATAAGTTCGAATCTTTGTGGATTATAATTTATAAATCCTTTTTGCTTGAATTATCCTAATGTATTATTCCTAATGTATTTTTTAAAGTAAATATCACGAGAAAATCTAGAAACACAACTTTATAACTGACGATTAGCGTTACCTATGTTCTCGCTCTTTTATGTTTTGAACAAGTTAAATTTTTACGAATTAGGTTTAACATGATTCCCATAGTGCAAAAAAATATTTAAATTTTTTAAATAATTGTATACAGGGTGGTTAAAAATAACTTCGGAGACATATGGCCCTCAAGAGAGCATACCATTTGAATAAACGGAATCAAATTTTATCCATAGATAGAATGATCTGTATGATATTGAAAACGATTGCTTAGCTGTCACGGCTATAGTTAAAATGACAAAACTTCGAAATATTCAAATAGCAACATCCGCATTTTATAATTAAAACGTAATCTTTTCTGTAAAAAATCTAAAATAAAGTTGGAATGATATTCTTAGCATAAAAAAGTGTGACATTAGGCTTTTGCTAATGTTGCCATTGCCATTTCTTGTAATCACTAAGGCGAAGAGAGTGTAATTGAAACATTTAAAAGCGAGAAGAAACTATGGATATTTCGGACATGAGAGGATGAACAGGACGCAAATTTTTAAAAGATGAAATTCTTCCTTTGTAGTTTTCTCTCTATGTTATGTTTTTATGACCCTATAAATACCTTGTATGATTGTCTGTTCTATAATTGTACAATATATAATCCCTTTGCGATCGGATTCATCTGCTAAATATTGTCTATTACTCCAGACTTACGTCTGCTTTCTGCCACACCAGCAAAATATTATTTTGATTATGCGGTGAAGATCAAAACAATTAAGGGAAGTTGATAGGTTTTTGAAAAAAAAGCATAATTCTAAATTATGTTTTACAAACAATGTTTAATCTAACACAACGCGTTTTTTCTTCTTAAAAACAGTTTTTTTTAATCATTACCCTACATATTACTTTTTTCTAACAAAACTTAATTCCAATTACTTATGCTAGTTTACCTTGTCAAAAATCTTGAACGAGCTAAGGCAGCCAGTCATTGGCCTTTTGAAAATCAAGTCAGGAATGTGCGCCTTTCAGTTGACAGGAGAGCACCGCTTGGGGGAATGTACGTCTTAGGTCAGAACCCCACGGGTAGATGGCAGCAGCACTCAATCGAGAGACCACTTTCTCAATTTAGACATAGATCTGAAAATTAAGAAAATTTTCTCCATGACCATTTTTCTCCAGCTCATATTCCAACAAATATATCATATTCGTATGAAACAATATACTCTAATAAGATGCTGACAAATATTATTATCTCCGTTTAAAAAAATAATTAAGTGTTGTTTGATGAACAGAGAAATAACTTATTTCACGTAATTTTGAACTCAAACGAACTATATTAGAAAGATATATATATATATAATAATTACTAGACGTGACCATTATAAAAGTGATTAAATCTAAAAATAAGAAAAACATTATTATTATATAATTATCAATATTAATGTTATTTTTATTATTATTGCCTTAAATTACCCACAAAAACTCATTGTAAAGAATAAACTAAACATTAGACAAAGAATTAATTAGAGTAAGATAGTAAAGTAGATAGTAATTGTTGAAATTTTCGTCAAAAAAGGCCAGAATTGCTATTAATTATTTTTATTTTAGTTGTGAAAAGAGTAATTGTTTATTCAACTAATTCATAGTTTATTTATAATGCATGTGTAAAGAAAACATGCAGGAAAATTTCAAGTAATTCGAAATTAAATATTTTGGCATATTGTATTTAGTCTTAAAAAATAACCAAAAAATTAGTTTTAAGTAAAAAGGAAAAAACAGACACAATTATAAATGTAATAATTAGAAATTTTTTTAAAGCAATTTCGTAAACTTCGTTCTATTTTCGTTCTATTGAAACAAAACTCAAGCTGCTTTAGAGAAACAAAAATTCATGGTTTTATTTTATAAAAAAAAGTTATAATGTATTCGAAATCGTGCATTAAAAAATAGAACTCTAAAATCCCAACACAATTTATTATGCGACCAAACTTGCTCACTGTACAATTAACAGTGGAGATTTCATATTTATCAGCCCTGCTAGAAACATCTCGAAAAAAAAATAGTTAAAAAGAAATTTATTTAATTTGTATTTTACCATATTCAACCAAAACAGCTATTTATCCATAAAAAATAAGTTGGTATTCAGACTGTTAACTAAGAGAAATATCGTTTGCTGTCTGTTTTCACCTGAAACGGTTCTTCAACGATCGTGCGGTTCAACAACGAGAACTTTATCCGCGTCAACTAAGCCCACAGCCAATGAGAATCAAGAGCACGTTCCTCAAAAGTAAGAAGCTAAGCGATATGATAAGGATTACGAATTCATTTTTTTATTTTCTATCATTGAATCCCACAACAGCAGAACACAATAACACAACAAGAACACAGCAGCAGATGCTTATTATTCACAAAGAAATAAGTTTTTGGTAAACATCTTATGAAGCAACTTTGTTCATTGGAGGTGGATAAGTGCTTTAGCCGATAGGGCTAATGTAGTGGTGTCACGACCGGCCAAGTAAGGGGATTCCTAATTAGTCATTTAGTTCACAGTAAGTAGGTTCCTTCCATGTCACTAATAAATCAAACAGCTTTTACCTGTCACAGGAACTTTCCAACTGAACAAAGGTCGTTTGCTTCACAGCAAGTTGATTCTTTCCAGGTCACTAATAAATCAAAAACAGCCTTTACCTGTCACAGGAACTTTCAAACTGAACAAACGGTCATTTGCTTCACAGTAAATTAATTCCTTCCATGTCACTAATAAATCAAAAACAGCCATTACCTGTCACAAGAACTTTCAAACTGAACAAACAATTCGCTTGTGAGCATTCCTTATTTTTTTTCCTCAAGAAAACGTTTTTTTAACTAAATATATATTCAAAAAGAAATAAAATTTTAAATTTAAAAAAAGGAATGAAATTATAATGAAATTTTAAGGTTTTTTTTTATTATTTGCTTTTCATTTAAGAAATATATTCTTTTGGTTTGGGGTCTTTCATTCTGAAACCAAATTATTTTTCAAATGATTAAATCATACAAATAAAAATCTTTCTCTCTATTATGTGTTGATAAGTCAGTTTTCTCAAAGTAACAAAAAGTTTATTATTATTATTATTTTGTATGAGTTAAGAGCAACTAAAATCTTATTTTCTTAGCTCCATGCTTAAACTAAATTTATTATAATATATGTTGACAATTTAAATATGTTTGCAATATAAATAATTAGAGAAAACTCTTATGTTCATTTCAACTGTCTTTATTATTTAACAGAATACTTGGAAAATATCAAAAATAACTTTCCAAACACTCAGATATTTAGGGATAATTGTTAGAAATGGTGTAACAGTAATTGCTGTTCTGCGGGAACCAGCGATTACTGTTCCGAAAATACTGTTTAAAACTGTTGCAAATAAGAGAGTTTTAATATAAATAAAAGTTTGATTTAATAAAAAAGAGTACATTTTGCTAAAAGAAACAGATGATTTTTAAAATGAACAATGTGATGAAAAAATAAAAAGTTTTGGAATCAATATTACTAAACTCGTTTCTTTTCCATTTATTGAAAAGAAAATTTTCCAGTATATTTAAAATATATTTTTTCTAGGAACATCGCAAAATACTTCATAATATGTGTAAAATATGGAAAATATTTTTCAGTTAACTGTTTTCCCCAACATTAAATTGGTAATTTACGCGCGTTTTCATAATTTATTTGCACTTGTATTTCAGTATTTATTTATTTTCATTTGAACGTGCACTTCAAAGGTTTTGAAGATGCAGTTCTGCTCTTTGTACCGCAGTAAGTAAATTGGGTATGATTAAATTAAAATGGACAAAAATTTTATTTATAAAATCCTTTCCCAAAAACTGCGGAAACGTTATCTTTTTCTCCTTTAAACTATGACTCCATTTTAAATTAAGTTATCACGTTAATAATATTAATAAAAGTTGAGACGCTGTGATATATTATATTTTTTATAATAGAATTTTTTTTTTAATTTCGTTTGATGTAAACAAAAAAAAGTCTTTTTAAATTCTCAAATACGAGAGTTTTAAAACATTTTACTTCGTTCTAAATTTTATTGCATTTAAATAAAAAGATAGTCATCTTAAAAATTTACAAAGTTGCAATCTTTTTTAAATCATCATTTTAAAGTCTTTAAAAATATCTCCATTTTAAATTCATGAAAACGTATTTTTTTATTTATTCAAACTTTGATACTGCACTTATTTATGTTTAAATAAGTTGTCTAAACCGAAATTAAACTTAGTTTCTTGTTTATTTCCGTTGATTTGCCGGCCAGGTGGCCGAGCGGTTAGCGTGCCTGACTGCGAAGCCAATGGCTGCGGGTTCGAATCCCGCTCTGGGCATGGATGTATCTCTCTGTGTTGTCTTCTGTTGTGTGTGATGTGTGAGTGAGGCCCACCCTATGAACGGGTTTGTAGCAGTGTGGCGTGGGTAATGTTGCTCGCCTCCGTGACTTAGGTTCACAGGTGCCCACTGGGTAATGCTAAATGAGCAACACTTCCGGCATCTTCCGAGGTGAAGAACGAAAGTTCAAGTGCCTGCCGTTATTAAAAAAAAAATCCGTTGATGCCTAGTTTAATGCACAAAAATATATTTTGCGCCATATTTTATTTTTCGTTAAGGGTTTGAAATATGTTGCAGAATAAAAGTGACTTAATGAAACTTCTATTCTTTATAATAATTAAAACAGCTTTTTATTATAATACAGAATAACCTTTATAAGCAATGAAACTACTCTAAACTATAAGTAAACGAGCAGTAATGCTTCAATATTTCAAAAAAGAAACATTATTTCAAATAGTGCGAATCAATCATTACAATTTTAACAGCTAAAACAAATTACAATTGTTTTTAATTTGGGCATTTTTTGTCATTTTAGGATCAATTATTACCATTGACAACAGAATGACTCCTGAAATAAAATAAAACGACTCTATCTGACAAATAGGGCTGTCTATGGGCTGAGAAGATTTATTAAATCTAGGTTTCTTTCTAGAGAAACAAAGTTCTTAGTCTTCAAAACTCTTGTCCGGCCAGTTTTGACATACGCTTCTGAAGCTTGGACAAGAATAAAACTGAAGGAAAATTGTATCGCAATATTTGAGAGAAAGAGTTTGCTGAGTATACTTGGTGAGGTAAATGAAAACAATAACTGGAGATGGATATTTAACTTTGAACTGTACAAGATTTATAAACAACCTGATATTATTAAATGTATAAAAATAAATAGAATGAGATGGATGGCCCACGTGATTCGAATGAGTGATGACTATACAATAAAAAAGATACTGCTTTTTCAGACCCACTGGAACAAGAAAACTGGGAAGGCCGAGGTTGCGATGGGCTGACTCAGTGGAGTCTGATTTTCTTGCAATAATTGAAAAGAATTGGAGATCAATGATAAATCGAAAATCGTCTTGGAGAAATCTTCAGAGGAAGGCATTGGCTCACATTGGGCTGTCTGGCCAACTATGATGATGATTTTTTGCCATTTCTTTTCAGTTGAGGTTTCCTTTATTTACTGTTTTTCATTTGGACTTACTGTTGATTGGGTTAACCGAATTATAGCAATATTACAAGAATCACAAGGTGAAGTTACTTTTTGCTTATTCTCCAATGCCTGACGAAGTCAGACAAGGTCTTTCAGACCGTTCACCCTATGAAAATCGAGGACCAGAAGGAAGGATAAGTATAGTTCCTCTCTGGAAAGTCTTAAATAGTCCAGTGTGTTCGGGAGAAACCTGTTCAGTTTGACATTTGGAGTAGACCTCGAAGATTCTCCTGCCCTCGAAAAATGAGAGACTTTTTGTGTCACCACTTGCTAATCTGGAAATTGCGGTTTTAGAAGCTCTGTCACAATTGAGGGCGAATGAAGAACCTGGCTCTTTGCCCTCATACCAGTGATGGCAGGGAGGAATCCTCCACCCCTTCGAAATTTCAGAATTAACTATGGATTGATGTTCTAGGAAGGTAAAAGTTGAAGAGGAAAGATTAGTGTGGTAACAGCCCTCCTTGGCTAGTCCATCCACCTGCTCATTGCCGTATATGTCAACTTTTGTAACTGTGATTCATAGTAGCATATTTATTTTTTCAATCTTATCAGCTGATTAGATCCTCGTATTCACCCTGGCATCTATAGAAGGTAAAAAGAGGGAATAGGAAAATGCAGTGATAGTTACTCTCAATTCATTAGTCGCCAAAGATGTAACATAAATTTGAATTAAGAATTTAAGATCTTTTACTGCGGGTTAGAATAAGGGAGAGAGATATCCCTATGAAAACCCTTTTCTAACTCCTCAAACCATTAAGATTGAGTCCTAAAACGTAAAGATCCGATCATTAGATCAAAAATTATTAAGGGCGGTTCTTTTTTGTGCTCATTGTACGTAGTTCTGAATTACGTAAAAAATATTAACAATTATAATTTATAAAATTTTAAAATACTCTGCATTCCACAATGCTTTAAATACAAATCTTTATAGATTAAAAAAAACAGAATCTATAATAAAGAATGCTATAGAAGTTTGTTTATACAAACGATTCCCAAAAACAATCATAATAGTTATTAATACTGCAATTATTTTCAAGCGAAACTTTCCCTGCAGAAAAGTTCTTAATTTTTTAAAATAATCACCATGAAAGACGTGACTGAATGCAGTAATTCACTTACAAATTACTAAATCATTAACAATGATTTGACGTTCTACCAAAGCATTTGCATTCGCACATTTATCTCCTTTGTCATAATGAGTTCAACTTACTCTTTCTTATCTACAAAATAAATGAGTTTTGCACGAAAATGATTCAACAAACTGATATTAATCAATCGATTTTTACCAATTATTTGCCATTATGTTATCAATAAAGATAAGATTTTGTTCAAAGAAGAAACAGTTAAATATTTAATATGATTTACATTTTGTGACTCGTTTAAGAAATATTAAAATTTCCTCTTATCTTCTGTTTTGAATATATTAGTTTGAAAAATTTAATAGCAAATTATAAATTATACTGATTCTACTCGTTCAAATTAAATTTGAATAATTCAAGTATTTTTAGTCTATAATGATAGCAAAAATGGCGTTAGATAATAATATTATATTTTCTTCTTATTAAACTTTTTAATAATACTAAACCATTTTTTATTTCTAATTTAAAAGTATCTAAACAACAATTTTGTAAATTTTAAACTTAAAATTTGTATCAAATTTTGATCGATGTTCGTATTTAGAACTAAAACATGGTTTTATTGCCTTAAAACTTTATAAATAAAATTTAGATTGTAATGGGGTAAGAAGGTCTTAAAAGTATTAAAAAATGCACTTTTTAAAGCACATAACTTTGTCACAAATTTATACATTTTAAATTTGTTTGCTTTATAACGTTTTTCAATGTTGAACTTGAATAAACAATGTATTTGACCATATATCAATTTTTTAATAATTTTTAGCTGATACCACTTTGTAAAAACTGCCGGAAACTACACAGTAAAATAAGTCCTGAAACGTTTCTGAATATATGAGACACGGGAATGTAGTTTTCAAAAAAGCTTCTTAATATTTCGGAAACCTCATGTAGTGCTAAGTTGCCAACAACGCCAACCGTCATCTGTCTAAAGGTACCTCAAGATGGAATCTAATTAAGTCTTATATACTAGTGAATTGGAATTTAATAGTTGTAGTGGTAGCTTCGCTATATTACGCTATATTTATAACGTTTTTCAATGTTGAGCCAGAATCGACAATGTGTTAGACGATATACCAATTTTTTAATAATTTTTAGCTGGTACCATTTTGTAAAAACTGCTAAAAAATACACTGTAAAATGAATCCCGAAACGTTTCTGAATATATGGGAAGGTTACGGTGAATGTAGTTTTCAAAAACGTTTCTTCGGAAACCTCATGCGAGGCTAGGTTGCCAACAACGTCAACCGTCATCTGTTTTAAGGTACCTCAAGATGGAATCGAATTAACATGTCTTATATACTACTGTATTGAAATTTAATAGTTGTAGTGGTAGTTACGGAGTAGTATCTAAATATTTCGGAAATCTCATGCGGGCCTAGGTTGCCAACAACTTCAACCGTCGTCTGCTTTAAGGTATCTCAAGATGGAACCGAATTAACATGCCTTTGCATTGAAATTTAGTAGTTGTAGTGGTAGCTACGCTATATTACCATACCCTCCAACTTATGAAGATTTTGAAAATAATTTTTTCTAGTGGTAGCGAACCAAAGTAGAAATTTTTAAAGCAAATGGATCTCTCAACTTATCAGAACTTAAGAATCTAGCCATATGGCCTGTACTTTTATAAGTAATAGTGGACAAGTTACGCTAAAATTAATTTTTTTTTAATATTAAGACATTAATTTTGCTACCGTCTNATTTAATGGTTGTAGTGGTAGCTACGCTATATTACTCCCCCACCAGAATTTTATATGTGACGTTTTATTTGAGGCACACTTTAAGAGAAAAAGAAGACTGCAAAATAACATTTCCTTACAAAATCAAAATATTTCGAAGGTTTAAATGGGTTCAGCTTAGAAAAAAATATTATTATTTAACCTATTTACAGACTTAAGAGATTGATCATGGTGCATTAATTATCCACTATGGTGATAAGGAGTTAAACCATATGTTACTGACAAGAAATTATAGAAAATAAGTACGATTTTGCAGATTGAAATATGTCCTGATTATTTAATCAGCATATTTTAAAGGAAACTTTCTGAGCAATTGAAATTGGAACAAAATTCATGTAAATTCGATCAACATTATTAAGGTAACGTCATTTTTTCTAAGCCTCACTTTAACAGAAAAAGAATTCCTAAAAAATATATATTTCTACATAAATCAAAACTATTCAATGCTTTAAAAGAATTCAACTTCCTAGAGAAAATAATCTTACTTACACTATTCTTATGCTTAGAGTTTGATCACATGACAATAATTATCCAAACTGGTGATAAAGAGTTAAACCATATGTTAGTTACAAAAAGGTATTGAAAGTACATTTTTTGCGTCTGATTATCCAGATTAAGATGTAGCCTGAACTAGTTAATCACACGGATAAAAAGAAATTCCAGCATAATTACAGTACTGCATAATAACGACATTTCTGGGTTTTTTTTTTTCTTTTTTTTTAATTTAAAAAAGTGATTCTGGTTGTATGATATTTAAACCATGCATTTAGTAATTTTTCCGCACTTATGGTAATGGTTTACAGAAAATTCAGATTTTTAAAATCGTAGTTATTACTACGCATTTAGTGAAAAATGCAAAAAACTAAATTCAACCTAATAAATGATTTTCATGCCCTGTTTCAAACTTTCGTGATAAATTTACCTAATTGCACCATATTAACCAAATTTTATCACATATTATAAAACGGTATTTTAATGATCATTTTATTAAAATCATTACCAAACGCTTCGGTAAAAATTACCGAGCTTTTAAGTGATTAAGCCAGAAGCACGATAAATTTAATCATATTCTGGTGGTTTTAACCGCACTTTTCTTTCCTTAGTGCAGCATGTTGTTAAATCAACCTTCCAAATCATCAAGCTTGGCATAAAGTTTGGCAAAATCTGATGAATATTTACTTATTCAGGGTGACATCATTTTTTCTGTGTCTTAACAGAAAAAGAAACCTGTGAAACATGTATTTCCTCAATAATAGCAATGTTTCCAAAGTTTAACAGAACTCAACTTCCCAGAGAAAATATTATTGCTTACACTTTTCGCAGGCTCTGAGTTTGATCATGGGACATTAATTATCCACCACGATCATTAGGATTTAACCATATATAATTGATAAGAAATCCGTGAAACTACTTTCCTGCTTCTGATATTGCAGATTGAAATATGACCCGACAAATTAATCAGCATACTTTTAAGTCAACCTTCCGAACCATTAAGCTTACCACGAAGTTCGTGAAAATCCATTCAATATTATTATTCCGGGTGGCATCATCTATTTTGCGGGTCACTTCAACAGATAAAAGGAACTTGTAAAATGTATATTTCTTCAGCAATCAAAACATTTCAGAAATTTAAATTGGAAGAGTTCAGTTTCTTAGAGAAAATATTATAACTTACAATATTCGAAGGCATTAAGTTTGGTCGCGGGACATTAATTATCCACCACGATCATTAGGATTTAACCATATATTATTGATAGGAAATCCGTGAAACAACTTTTCTGCTTCTGATATTGCAGATTGAAATATGACCCGACAAATTAATCAGCATATTTTTAAGTCAACTTTCCAAACCATTAAGCTTACCACGAAGTTCGCGAAAACCCATTCAATATTATTATTCCGGGTGGCATCATCTATTCTGCGAGTCACTTCAACAGATAAAAGGAACTTGTAAAACGTATATTTCTTCAGCAATCAAAACATTTCAGAAATTTAAATTAAAAGAGTTCAGTTTTCTATAGAAAATACAAGTATTATATCTTACATTGTTCAAAGGCATTAAATTTGGTCGCGGGACATTAATTATCCATCACTGTCATTAGGAGTTAAACCATATGTTACTTACCAGAAATCAGTGAAGGTACGTTTTTGCGTCTTATTCTGCAGGTGGAAATATGATCTGATAAATCAATCAACATATTTTTAAGTCTATCTTCCGAGTCATTAAGCTTGACTCCAAGTTCCAGAAAATCCGATCAATATTATTCAGGATGACATAATTATTTCTGAGGCTCACTTTAACAGTTTAAGAATCTTTGCAAAATGTATATTTCTTCAAAAGTCAAAGCGTTTCAAAAATTTAAAAGAGACCAACTTCCTAGAGAAAATATTACTTACACTATTTGCGGGCTTCGAGTTTGATCGCTGGACATTAATTATCCACCACGATCATTAGGAGTTAAACCATATGTTACTGACAAGGAGATGGCGAATAGATCTTATTCTGAGACATGCAATTAAGTCTGTTCAATTGAGAATCACTATATATTTTAGATCATTTAAAGGATCCTTAAAAGTAAGGAGTAAAATGGAACAAGTAAAACCATTAATCGAAAATTTGATTTAGATTAATACGTTATTTTTGGAAGATACCAAGATAAATATTAAATTATTTAAGCGGAAATTATTTTATTGATAGAGAGGAAAAATTAGTTTAAATAACTTATAAATTGCTTATTTTGAAACAATGACAAGCCACCAGATTTACGTTTAAAGATTTTTTTCTATAGCATATGATAAAAAAAACAATTCTGAAACATAATGTAATTTACAAAAAATTTGAAATTTAAGAGAAAGATCATGTTTAAAAAGAAATATGATAAAAAAGAATAAAACATATGCAATAATCCTATGATAAAACATATGATATATTATACTAGAAACATATCGATCGGTAAAAAACAACATAGAAAGAGTAGAAAAATCAGAATTTAAAGATTTCACTTAAAAATGTGAGTAAAAAAAATATTACATGCAATAAAAAAAAATGTCACAAGTTTTTATAGATGAAGAAAAACAAGAAAAACAAACAGAAATCATGTTTTTTAATTTTTTTTTTTTTTTGCAGCATAAATAATTTTTTTAAGCATAAATACTATGCCATTTAATATTCAATATAATGGTATTTAATAAGCATAAACAATGATAAGCCATTGAAAAAGATTCCTCTTCTTCTTCTTCATAAGCGCAACAGCCTTTCACTGGCCAAGGCTGACTCGCAGATTTTCCTCCATCTGGCTCTGTCCAGTGCGACGGCCCGCCATCGGTTGACTCCCAATAGCTTGAGGTCCTTTTCAACGTCGTCTATCCATCTTGTAGGTGGTCGTCCCCTACGTCTCGTCCCTTCAATTGTGGAAAAAGTTACTTTTTTTGGCAAGGACGGCATCAGAATTTCTGAAAAGGTGGCCCAGCCACCTAATGCGTGATGCTTTAATAGTTCTCATAACTGGCTGTTCAGGAAATGAGGTGGACGGGAAGTGGAGTAATGAAAAATATTAGATTCTTTTAAACAAGATTTAAGATATAAAAAAAAAAAATTTTAAATTTAAAAGATTTAAAAAAGACGAAAAAACACTGAAGGTGTTAGTGTTTAAATACTTTTCCTGACATTTTGAGGGAAACAAAAGATTCACTTTCAATACACTCCTTGAATAAAAACCTTGAATACCATGATGGCTCTTCAGAAATTACGTTTTGAAAGTATAAAAAAATACACTTACATATTTTATTTCACGACGCAACCGTCATTGAATAGCCATCCAATTTATGAACTTGCGACAACCAATGTTGAACTCCATAGCCATGTAATTTTTAACCTATTATAGAAGACAAGGTAACTCCTGAATCAAGTATTGGACGAAATTCGCTTTTGTAGAGGGCTTTTTTAGGGAACTAATCCGCATTTGCGTTACATGAAAAATGAAACCACGAAAACCTCCAACGGTTAACCTTATGGCAAATAGTCTCTAACCTATGATTCTTCTACCCCTGAGGATATTTTACGTCAGCACTGTGGTCGGCTCAAGTCGAATGCAGAATTCATATAGATTAGCCACAGCTGGGATTCGAACCCGGGCCACATCATTGGGAGGCAAGTTCTCTATTCAATGAGTCAATGCTCATTACAGTCGGTCATAATACATTGAAAAAAGTAAAGCGTTTGCCCAATAGCTCGTTGTTGGCCAGAGGGTTATCGATGTTAAGATTTCATGATTTCGTGACCAACGACATGAGGGTAATAATAAAGTCAGCATTGCGACCGACTTCTTAGACAAGCTGGTATCCAAAGGTCTGAAGCTGAAAGTGCTTAAAGCAACCACTGGGATTTAAAATCCAGTTCTTCTTAATGGCAGTTACGTGTCTTAACACTTTATCAGACATAAATGAGGAGTTATTAAAGATTAATTTAAAATTTCAAAACAATCATATCAAAAAATATTATCGGAATATAGAAAAATATATAATCTGTAGAGAAATATAGAAAAATATATTTGGCAATATGAAGGCTATAGAAGTTCAAGAAAGTTCAATCATTTGATCTAAATATTCGTCGCCCTGAAATATTCAGCTATATGATCGACAGAGCTTAAAAAATCATTTTTCTCAGATTAAAATAAAATTTGATTGAAAAATTATTCATTAAATTTAAATGTTTTATTCTTGGAATAAATAACAAATATACTAACTCAAAATTAATATAAATTAAATAAAAACTCACAATTTTTTTAAAAAAATCTTAATATTAAAAGTTTTAAACAAAGCACTATAAATGTGTTGAAAATTTTCAAAATTTCGTAAAATTTTTTTAAATGACAAATTTTATTTGAGTTTCAAGTTACTACAAAATCGAAAATTACATTGAAACTATTTCACCTCTGCAAACATAGAATTTGAAATTATTGATATCAATTTAGGGCAAATTATAGCTACCCGTAAATATATTTAATTAAAATTGTAAAACACCATCAGTACCTTCAAATATTTAATTCGCTTCATCTCGCATTCTATGCACAACGCAGCAAATATTAAAATATTTCAAAACATTAAACAAATTCTACCATTTCTATTTTAGACTCGAATCACAACATTTCTTCTTTAATGGATGGATTGAATTAATTTGACACATATACCTTATGAAGTGTATTTTACGAACCAAACATTGTAGTCAATTTTGTTTAAAGATATACTTTACTAATACACGTATTCATGCGTTCATTTTAACTATTTTGAATGAAAATTTTAAAACTCTGATATTACAAGAGGTAAAGTCAGAACCTATTAACTATTCAAATTTAGTGAAGGTATATGGAGTGGTGTACTCATGAATTTTAAAAATTTCTCATATACTCGTTCGGGTTTGTTTTCACTGACATTTAAATTCATATTTCAATCATAAAGTCATAAATTTACCTCACAATTTGAAATGCGCTAAACAACCGCTTTAATATTGGAATACTATTACTATTTTCAAGTAAATTATTGTCCTCGAAAATGCCAATTGCTCTGTGACGTACAAGCTTGACAGCTTGTATATACAGAGCTTTATATTTTAAATATTTCTATAATTAAAAAGTTTGCAATGAACATTTATATTCCTCATACACGTCCTATATTGAATGAGAATTGAAATATTTCATTGTTGGTAGTAATACATGCCGAAAAGAGTTCTAATAAAATTTCCGTTTCATATAGTAATGAGATTTCTGATAAGACCAGTTAAATAGAGCCAAAATATACGCAATTAAAATCATTCATTTGATTTTTTTTCGTTCATATGGAAACGGTTTACTGGCTTTCAGAGTTATAGTTCTGATTGCCTCACATTTAGTAAAAATATAAAACTGAAAAGTAAAATTAAAAGAAAATGTGTTTTTTATACCATGATCTAAGGTATCTTGTTAAAATTATCCCATTTACCAAATTATATCAAGTAATGTAAAACGATATTTTGTTGTTAATTTTACCAAAATCATTACCAAAATGGCTCGATGAAAATTATCAAACCTTTTGCTGTTCCTATAGAGCCAGAATCGTGGTAAATTTTACCATATTCTGGTAGTTTTAGCCATATTTTGCTGCGTGTAGATGGCTTCGTCGATGCTCGCTCCGCTTTGTAAACATCACTGCCGCCTATCATTCATTTTTGTTTCTTTTTTAATTATTGTACTAAGAGTCTATGTTTATGGCCGGGATAGCCTAGTCGGTAGGGCGCTGGGCCTCTGTCCGAGAGTTCGTGGGTTCGAACCACGTCGGCCGAAGACTCCCCGTGTAGTAAATGGTGACTGATGCATGTTAAATCTGTCAAGTCGCAAAGTCCTCTATGTTCCCACAACAAATCAATACCTCTGGGGGTACTGGATTAGAGATCGATCGTTCGCTGATTCAGGTTAAAAATAGGATCTGTGGATGAATGAATGGATATATTAATGCGTCCGCCCCATAAACGGGTGCGACAGAAGTCGAATTCCTGACCATAGATGCCGCCACTGGAAAACAAGAACAATCGCACTCCTCTGCCTAAACAGGCATATGTCAACAACAACAGAGTCTATATTTTTTTTCAAAAAAAGGTTATTTTGCTAATAAAATAATTAATTAATATAAAATTTTACGGACATATTCCGTAGGAACATACAATTGTCTCAAGTCCTAAAATGACCCAGACGTAGTGGCTGAGTTTAGGTTTGCCACTGACAATTCCCGAAACACTTAAAGCGTTTCCGCATAGTTCCAAGTGATATCTGCAATCTCTGTATATCTCATCCAATGCCGAGCTTTAACTAAACGTTCTCTTTTGGACTACTATTGCGAGTCCTGGCTCCTTTTGGATTCAAAGACTATGATTACAGCTGCTTCTCTTGTTCTCAACGATTTTTCTCTATTTATATCCGTTCCATATGTTTGTCCTCTATATGGTTATTGCTGTAGTTGTCTTTTCATATTGCTATTAAAATTAAAATAATGTCAGAAAATTTTGTTAATAGATTATTCGTAACAACATACATACACATCCTTTTCACTCAGAGTTGGAGCATAGGGCTTCTATCATAGCTTTCCATCTCACTCTAATTGTGGCCAATAGTTTGCCTCTCTTCATGTCTTTCCTATTGCCTTCAATATTTCTATTCACCATCTATCCGGAAAAAAAAACAAGCTTACGTCATAGCGTTGACGAGACTATTTCTGTTTTTGACGTTCTGGGTTTGTTTGTATATGTTCGGAATGTTCAATTGTTCTGAATTTATCGTTTGTATCATATTTCTTCAAAAAAATGTGTTCTTCCAATTTTAAAATATCAGATGAAGATATGAAGAAAAAGTACTTTGGAAAACTATCCTCGATTGATATGAAATGAACTGATCGTTCAGATGAGGTTTAAGCAATTTAGTTTAACACCAACAGAAATTCTTCTACCTGAATCCTTTTACCGGAAATTTAAACAACCTCTACAAATACTGTCCCTTACCGTGGAGAATATGAAACACATTCGATAATAAGTTGAATATGTTTGGTAGTAAATGAGATGACATTTGGTAATTTTTCCATGATACCATTGAGCTTGGCATAAACACCACTCATTCGGTTAAATATACTTTTCATTTTTGTTACTGTTACTGAAGTGTGGTAAGGTATCGTGTTTGTGCCTCCTTTTGGAAGAGTAACAAAAACCACTGAATTTGAAATAAATTGTATAATAAGTATTTATTTTTCTTTTCTGTCCAGAAATTAGGCAAAAGCACAAGATTTAAAATCAATAAATTGAAATATGTGGATGATCCCTTTCCCAAATTTTCACTGCTTTAAATTTTCAGCCCTATAAAAAATTCAGAACTATAATTTTGAAAACCAAAATTTTCAGTAAATGGTTGCCGTACGAACAGAAAATTACGCATAGATTTGTTTAGCTTTACAAGTTTTTTTTAGTTTTTTTACCCGAAATATCATTGTAAACAATACCATAATTTTGCCAATTTTTTTTACTCCGTATACTAATGTGTCTCAATTATTTTTTATTTTTTCTAATTTGTGTCCATTACTTTTTATTTATTAACTTTTAAATTTGCCTCAATTATTTTTTTTTTTATTTATGATTATACGCGCATGACACTTCTAGGCACACGCGTGGAATTTTGAAGCAGTAAAGGAAATCCTTTTTTATACATTATTAAAACATTTCGCTGGATTAAAACGGTTAAAAAATTCCTGTCTTTTTATTTTATTTGTATATTATTTTCTTTAGAAACGTATTAGAATAAATTTAAGAAAACTTCCTGTCAAAAGAATTATTTAAAAACAAAACTTTTTAATATGTTTTAGTGATTTTTACAAAAAAAGGGTGTGAAATAAAGACATTTGGAAGAACAACTTTACATTTAACGAATCTACACTTTTAAAAACATATTTTTTTTCAGATAATAGATTAAATACTGTTATCATTAACTATTGACAATTTCGATCTAACGCATTTTTTTTTTCGTTTCAAATATTAAATTCATCTAATTTTTCATATGGCACACACAAACATTTCAAAATCGATTAAGCTAATATATGAAAAAAACACGTTAATTTAAAAACATCCCACGAATCAATTTAAAAGTATGTTGGTTCTGATATTCCAAATAAAATAAAACATGTTTTATAATTACTAATTTAATGAAACCCCACAAAGAGAAAAGGTTCCATCAAGTCAGAGCAAAAATAAATATTTTCGAAAATTATCTTTCAACTTCTAAAAAATGAGTTTAAAAGATAAGCTATTTATCTTTCATTTTAATTTTGGAAGAATATAATAAAAAATTAGTTCTCAAAAGAGTTATAATTTATGAGTAGTTATTGTTTACATTTAAGTGCAATTATTTTGTATGATATGAGACAAAGATGCTTTCATGAAATAATTTACAATCCATGCTTTATAATTTTGTTCGAATAATAAAAAAGCATAATATTTAATTTGAAACTATATGGGATAAATTGAAGAGAGATTCGACTATAAAATAAGTGTTTTGATACATGTAAACATGTGAATCTTTCATAGGCAAATTAATAGTTTCATTATGAAATACTAGTAGAAGATACGAGAAATACAAGATATGCATACAATATTTTTTTTGCAGAATGGTCATGTTTTAATTAGTGATATTTCAATTAATGTATGCTGTTTCAATTAATTCATAGAAGCTAGATATATCTGTGAAATTAAATGATTTGATGTTTGTAAAACTAACGTTTTTTATGCAAAAGCTTACGCTTTTATTATGAAATACAACATTGCAAGCATGTACAAAAGATATGAATACAATGTTTTTTATGCAGTATTGCAAATTCCACTATTTCGCTAATTTCCCTAACTGTTTACTTATTATACTTTTAAATCTAAAACCGCATCTTGTTACACGCCGGTAAGTTTGATTACTTTTTCTTTTATTTCATAACTTTTCAACTATATGTTTTTTT
>NC_092211.1:71126076-71177582 GCF_043381705.1 Parasteatoda tepidariorum | reverse complement strand
ATATCGTTTTTAAAATTTTATTAAATACTGTCTTTTTAGTGAATTAGTGAAACGTTTTAACATTAAAACGACGCAAAATAATTTGATCTTAATGTATAAGTATTTCATTTTTAAATTATTAATTTTTAAAAATATTAATTTTTAACAATGTATAAGTATATAATCATTGTTAAAAATTAGAGAAAAAAGTCGAAATAAATCACAATTATTAAAAGTTACAAAAAATGTGATTGGTTGTTAAAAACATTTGGATAATAGCAATAATCTAATTAATGCATGCAGGGTGGAGCAAAAAAAATGTCATACTGTCTTACTAAAATTTTTAAAAAAATTATCATGCTACATAGTAATAGCATTTTTGATTTTGAAAAATAATAATTTTAGTTAATAAAAACCAAAATACACTGTATTTAAACTGTTCATTTAGTACTTTTTCCATAACGGTTCATCTGGTTTTCAAAATTATGGTTCTTTTACCACACATTTGGAAAACACAAAACTGAAAACTAAATATAATTGAATAAATGGATTTTTTGCCATGCTCAAAGGTATCATGATAAAATTATTAAATTTTACCCCATTTTCCAAAATATATTGCGTTTTATAAAACCATATTTTATTGTTAGTTTTACTAAAATCATTTCAAAGTCGCTTCGGTAAAAATTACCGAGCTTTTTAGTGTTCCCATAGAGCCAAAAACACGGTAAATTACCATATTTTAGTAGTCTTAGCCATATTTTCTTTCCTAGTGTAGTAGAAGTATTTTTAATCTAAAATAAAATGTTTTGAATTTAGTGTTTATGCCAATGTCAAGTTCATTTACATTGAAAAGTGCTGATATACATTACAAATTTCTCCCCCCCCCCCNNNCCCCCCCCATTTTCGTTTCAGTTGTAATAAATATCGTCCCTTTTTTTGTCCATTTAATAAAATGAAGTATTGCAAAATTTTTCTTTTCTATTTTCTCATTCATCAGCTACTTTTCTTGCCTAGAAATTACTTCTTAATGAATATAGTTCGAAAAGATTGAAAGATATTATATTTTTTACACCATTAAATGTAAGAATTTAAAATTATTAGAATCATCAAATGTGCCCCTTTCCAATATTGAAACATTTTGTGAGAAATTATAAATATTTAATCAGCGCTTTGCTGCAGGAAAGTGAAATTCGAACAAAAGATTTCAATACTTTCTACAACACACCGATGAATTTTACACGGCATTCAATTATGTCGTGACATATTGATGGAAAAAAGGCCGTTGATAAATGAAATGGAACTTTTACTGAGAAAAATAATTTCACGGTAAAATATTTGATTATCGGAATATTGAGTTTACATGCTGAAATTTTTTCTTTCTGGATACTGATTTTCCTTTACACGCAAATCATTTCTTGGTGAATATATCATCGAATACGGCCAATTAACTGCCGCAATTAATTATTGCTAATTGAATACCCAGGCATTGCATTGGGTAAAAAGAAGTAAATAATCGATAAATCGGCATTAATCAACACTATAAAAATATTCTTGTAACTGAGAGATAAACACTGACACATTTGATAAAACTACATACATAAAATAATTAATGGGAGGAACTGCTTTATTTTCTAAATAAAAAGAGCAAAATAAGTAACGGCTATAGGCAAATAAGGTATCAGATGAGAGGTAAGGTTCTTCATGGACCTCTGCCATATAGTGCCTGTGACATATCGTCTACCTTATAGTGGCCTGTGTGTGTGTGGCTTCATAAGTTAATGGCGCTGTGATCATGTTTGTATAGAGGTACTTCGTTTGCTCTCCGAAGCTTGTGGCGTCAGGACGCTTCAAAACATCGTAGATTAGCCCTATCCTTATTTTTTTTCAATTTCCTTGCTTACCCATCGTTAGTAGGCCATTTAGTCTGCATCCCCTTTGTCTATGGGTCACAAAAACGCCAGTCTAGCAAAATGCCGGAGACACCTATCTAGGACAAGGAATGATTGAGGGCGGTTATTCTTCAGGGAGGAAAAGCGATTCCGTCTGGGCAGCAAAGACGGTATTTAAATCATTCATTTAGTAATTTATCCCTTCCTATGGTAATGGTTTACCGGAAATTTTGGTTTTCAAAATTACAGTTCTTATTAAAATTATAGTTTAGTTCTTATTCTAAATGTGTGTACATTTAGTAAAAAATACAAAACAGTGTACCGGTTAGTGTTATTATTACCTAAAACTCGTGCATTGCGTTGTGCATTTTTGTTTTAAATTTGTTATTTATGACCCCAGTTTCCAGCATGGGATATTTTACCTGTATATCTGCAAAGTAAAATTTTCTCACCCACATTACTACAAAAATAGATAAATTTTAAGGTGTGAAAGAAAACATTTTTTAAATAAAAGCAAGGAAAGTCCTTACGGGACTAGTAAGATAAATACATTACAACCAAAAAGCGCAATTGTTAAGGCAACCTCGCTAGTCCCCCCCCCCCAATTCCACACCGCACTATGGATAGCAAATAATCACAATAGTGAGATTAAATTAATACAGTTACCATCACTCACATCACCTGAAGACTTGCACACAATCACCTCCGCATCGGCCAGCACGACTTAACATTACTTAACCACTTGAGGACTCAAACTACCCCTTATCAAAACTCTAATTTCTGACCGTTAGATTTCCAAATTAAATCACTTCATCAGACAATACTTTAGGAGTGTAATTCACCTTCAGCTGGTGAGGATTTCTCTATAGATACACCTAAAAAACATCTCACTAGTTTTCTTAGCGATCTTGCATTATTGTGTTGTCATACACTCACAGCCACGACCAGTGCCGACTGACGCCAACTTCCAACTTCGGAAGCTTCTTTACTAGCAGGCTGCCACCCAACCAGTAAAAGCATACAAAAAGATTTTATCCAAATTTACACAGATAAAATTTGATACTGTGAGAAAATAATTGTTATTATTACATAATTACAACAATCTATTGGAAATCGATTTTAAATTTAAGTTAAAATAATATCATAATTTGGAGAGAAAAAATGTTTTACTATTATATCGATTAATCAGGATAAATTTAAATGTTTTCATGCTGCCAACTATTGCCAAAAAAGGAAAATAAAAGTAATACTGTGAAGATACTTCAACAGTACAACAGCCAAAGAAATTTAACCTAATAAATGGTTTTAATGTCATGTTCTAAGGAATCATGATAAATTTACCAAATTTTATTACATTTATCAAATTCTATCACATATTGTGAAACCATATTTAATTCTCAATTTTGCAGAAATCATTACTAAAGTAATCGGGTAAAAAATATCCATAGTTCTGGCTTTCCCACAGAGCCAGAAGGACGGTAAATTTTACCATATTCTACTACTTTCGACCATACTTTTATCTCAGTGTAGCATAAATGGCTCTGGAGTTATAAGAGAGATACATACAAGCCCACAAAGAGACAAACTCTTATCTTTTTTATTATAGACAAATGCACTCAATGTGACAAAAGTCATGTCATTCCTCGTGTCGGACCTACTCTAGCTCTGCAGCAACTAGATTTGACACAGACTCAAAAAGCAGTTGGAAATAATTAATATTAATAATAGCATTAATATTCAGCTCTGCAGCCTAAATGCAGTACTGAAAAAACGTTACTGAAAAACGTGAAAAAACGTACGAAGAAGGGACTTATCCGAATATATTTTATAATGTACCAATAGATTAGGACATAATAAATTAAAAACAAAATGAAATGAATTGCAAAATGCATTACTTTATGAGACATTATAAGATTTCAACATAAAGTAAGTTAGAAAGAAGTATAAAGTCGGTACAATTATTACATCAGTAATCAATGTGAGGTCCTTTGTTTTCGATTACATCTATCAATCTCGCATTCATGGAACAAGATAGAGTTCGTAAAATGCTGGTATCAATATTGTTCCAAGATATCTTAATCGCATCAATAAAATCCGAGTTGCTCTTGAATTGTCTGTCAGATAACGTTTCTTACTAATATGCTTCAAAGGCTTTATACCGGTTTCAGATCTGGAATACTAGATGGCCACTCAAGGAATTTAACCTCATTTTCTTTCATCCATAATTTAGTTTAATATGATGAATGGACTGCAGCATTGTTTATTGAAAGATCCAGTCTCCGGAAGTAATAAGAGGAGCAACAGGCAATAAACTATCTCACGCTATATCCTAACACATAATTGAATTCATTTTAGTTTCTATAAATATAATTGGAGTTGTACAGCCTGCTTAAAAAGTGGTCCGAACCTTAACGGATCCACCACCAAATCGACGCTTGAAAAATAAGTGTGGTTCAAATGTGGTCTTAATTCATACCAAAAATATCGACAGCCATCGGGTCTATTTAATTTGAACTTCTTTTAATCAGAAAAGTCTGCATCACTACAATTCATACGTTTCCTAAGATGTTTCTTTGCAAATGCTGAACGAGGATCTTTGTGTAATTTACTAAGCGAAGGTTTTCCTTTAATATTTTTAAACAGAATGTTTAAATTATTGCTTAAATAATTTATAACCATGCTGCGGCTGCTTTTAATTTTAAATTTGTGCAGTTGACATCTTACCGTGACAAATAGAAATATTTTTTGCCTTCCAATACACAGTTAACTGCCATAGTTTTCAATATTCCTGAGGTAACATTTTCATTGCAAGCTTGAACCTTCCTATTTTTCTTGAAATTTGAGAACCACTCAAACCCATTTTTAAAAGCTAAATTTCTACCTCATTCGCCTTCCCTTAAGAGGGTTCCCCTTGGCATTAAATTAAGCGTGAAAACTACAAAAATCTGATTTTTATATTTGCTTCTTATAATTTTCGCATGTTTTATACCTGACAATGACGTAATTAGTATCAACTTTATACTTTTATCCAAGTTGTTTTTCAATGATTATGTCAATTTATCCGTGATATAAATAATATGTAAAATAAGAATAAAATTTTCATGCAAAACAATTAGACTCTACATTTTTAAGGGGAAATAAATTTGCGTATTCAGCCATAACAGCGGTGTTTCAAAATGGAAACTTTTTGATCGGTTTTATACTTTTTCTCTCACTGTAGATATCCATAATTGCAAAAGCGCTGCTGTGCAAGATTTTGTGCATAGGCTGATGTCTAGATTAAATCCCATAAATGTTCGATGAGATTCATGTCGAGTGATCTGGGAGACGAAAACATTCGCTGAAATTGCCTAGGAAGTTCTTCAAATCAGTCGCAATCAATTATGGATCTGTGATTTTGCGCATTGTCATCCATAAAACTTCCATCATTGCTTGGGTAGTACATAAGTCAATGAATGGCTGCAAGCAATTACAAAGTAGCTGAATCAAACCATTTCCAGTCACCGATCGTCACAATAGTGCAATGAAACCCTGTCCGTGTAATGAAAAAGCAGCCCACATCATTATGGATCTATCACCAGATTCCAAAGTGCCTTGTTTACAACTTGGGTCCTTGGTTTCGGAGGTCTGCTCTACACTTGAACTCTCCCATCAGCTCTGACCAGATGAAACCGTGAATCATCTAAACAAGTTCGAGTTTTTTCAGTCTTCTAAGGTCCAACCAATATGGTCACGAGCAGAACGTCATGTTGTTAGTAAAATCATTCGAATCGGTCTTCTGCCATATCCCATTACTGCCAAATTTCGTCACATCGTCCTAACGGACACGTCTATTTCACATCTCACATTCACCTTTCCATTTCACATTGTGGTTTTTTCACACAATGTTACTTGCCTTTTAACAATGACAATTCTACGCTCACATTGGCAGTCTCGGTCATTAAATGCAGATGACCGGCCACTACGTTGTCCACGGTGGGAGGTTATATTTGAAATGAAATATTCTCGACTCACTCTTGACACTGTAGATCAAGAGATGTTGAATTCCTTTTAAAAACTAAGCTCAGTGGCGCGACAGCCCAAAGAGGGGGAAAAGTCTACTATGCCCATCTCAGTTTTCTTGACCTTGAGCTCTGGGGTGCAGAAGCAAACGTTCCGGTTAGGTGGTCAGCCGAACGCGAAACCCCCGGTGTTTAGTTCCCTAGCATGCTTAGTACTCATTTATCGACCCACTGAAGGGATGAAAGGCTGAGTCAACCTTACCCGGCCCGAGGATCGAACCCAGGACCTGTGGCACGGGAGCGCGAAGGGCTGCCACTCAGCCATCGAGTGTCGTTTAATTCCTTCACAGTTACCAAAATACAATCCCATTTTTCGATTATTTTCGTCGTAATTACATGAGAAACATTTTCAGAAGAATAACTGGAACACAAATAAAAGTCCTACCAATGCACTACCCATATATACATTTTGCAAGCGATAGTACTACCATCTGTATATTTACCTATCGTTATCCCATGACTTTTGCACCCTCAGTGTATGTTAAATATGTAAGAAGCATTAAAATTTTATTTTTGAAAGAAATGGATCTAGCTTTTAAAATCAATTTGTTCTAGCTGGTGAATTTTTTTAAAATTCAATAAAAATCTAGATTTAAAAATTTAGAATAAAAATCTTGTCGAGTAATAAATTTTTTTTTCAATTTTCAAGCCCCTACTATAGTCTTCCATGACAGAGGATTTTTATTTTTAACATAAAGTGTAAAATTTTGTAAGTGATATTTAAATTCCAAGCCCAGATAAATTTTACGGCATTCCTTCCATGTTAAAATAATTTTTGCATGATTGAATTCACGCTTAATCTCTTTGTTGGATTAAAATCCATGGATTATTTTTTAAAGTTCGAAATAAATTCCATTTAAATAAAAAATTAGCTGCACATTGCAATTTTAGAAAAAAATTTCAAATTTGAAACCTTCTGAAACGCTTTAGAAATTTCCATTAAATTATCCTTTCTACCATTTACCATTTTTAATTATTTAATTAAATGAAGACGACCTGTTCTATATATTGAAGGGCAAAATATACGATAAAAGCAATTTTTTTTTATTTGTACTTAGCGTAAACAGGGTCTCTAAAAAATTAAAAAAAAACAGTCAGATATCTCAAATAGGTAATGAATCGAAATTCTAAAAATACACTTGTCAGAAAGTTTTAGAAGAGAATTAGAAGGATACCAAACTTGAAACCGAACCTTATACCCTGAGGTGGAATAAAACTCAGCCTCGAAATCTTCCAATTTTGCCATAGGAACCCCTTTTTCGCATTAAAATTTTGAGTTCTTCGTAAAAAGAACATGTACCCTATTACGGCTGGGAGAGTTTAGAATTTTGATTCTCAGATGGCGCTGCAATCTTTAAATGAAAATAGGGTAAAAATAAATGTCAGATCGAAGAAATGATTTGGTACTAAAAAATAGTATCTAAGGAAAACCCATCTTACCCCAAAACCTCCTTTAAACAGAAGCAATATAGTGGAATAAGCTAATTTTCTGCATTAACAACCTACATTAACATGTTTTTAAACCGGAAATTTGAGTTATTTTCCAAAATTGAAGTTAACACGGTTTTTGCTAAAATTTTTAAATATAATTTAACTTTTTTCCATCGTAATTTTCAAAGAAAATTGTTATCATTGGCATTAATTTTATTCTTTTCAAATATAGGCAATTTATTGTTCTATTTATTTTTATAATTTTTCATAAATCTCTAAAGGGTTTAAAATATAAAAAAAGAAAGAAGGAAATTATAAAAAATAATGATCAATTGCTTTTTAATTATAAATATGCAAATTAAAAAGTTAAATAAAGAGACAATTAAGAAGAAGATAGAAAGACGATTAAAAGGAGTTAAAAGATAAATATTTGAAAGTAAAAATTTAAATAGCTTCTTGCAATTAAAAAAAAATGCATACTTGGAAAGAAAGCAAAGCACTAGAAAATATCCCAAAACTTTCTCATGAGAGACACATGAGTTCTAATTAGAAAAATCTAAACATGCAAAAAAGAACAATTTTCAGAACTAAACGCAAACACTCTATTCCTTATTACTTCAAAACTCGGTGTATTAATTAGTCTCTCCGGACCATGGCATATCCTTTAAAACCACTTTTTCTGAACTAATTTTTACGCAAAAATAACTTCAATGGATCATTAACCAGGTAATAATATACGAAAGAAAATTTTTAGCCTTTTTTTTTATAAAATTTTCTAGAGCTTTAGAAATTTACAAATACACATCCTTACTAATTATCGACATTTATCCGCATTTTTCTGAAGAAGTAAACGAAATTTTTTTTATTGTTCGTTTTCATAGTTCTTCAGTTGTAAAAGTTTAATTAGGTAGTTTAGGTTTGTATACATTAAGATTATAAATTTTAAATGATGGAACAATACAATTATTCATTTTCATTTGAAAATTCTTAAAAAATTGAAAAGTTGTAAAGTAGATCTTTATATCGTATGTATGAATATCAAAAAATTGCAAACGAAAAACAATTTAAACTATGCATTTTCAATCTACTTTAGATTTTACGTAAGTGTAGTTTTTAGACATTTATTTGTAAAAGGATTAGACTGGTTAAAAAATTAATTATAATTTTCAAAGTGTAGAATTTTAAAAGTTGTGCTATTTTATTTTTTTTATTTACTTTTGAGCAGTAGTATTCAAAGTCGTAGAGTTTTTAGCTATTACTTTTTTTAAGTGAAAAGCTTGTTAAGTGAAATTATAATGATTTTAAGATAATTAGCTTGAAAATGTGTAGAAACTTGAGGAAACCTTTTAAAAATCACCTAAGAAGGAGAAAATTGCTTTTCAAAATTTTGTAGTTGAATATTCGTAAACACAAAATTTGATCTTCTCAGAGTTTCAGTTAACATGTTTTCAAAATGCCTTAAAATTCAAATTAGTTAATTTCAAATTGAAGTAAACGAAAACAATTGTTTTTCCTCCTGGTGCAACATCAAAAATATATGTAAAAACGCTATATACTTATGAATTTTTAATCGACTTTAGATTTAACATATAACTTGATTTTAGTAATTAACTTACAAGAAATGAACAATGTCAAAGTGACTCTATTAGAATCGGAGTTTATTTAATTTTGTATTTTAAGGGTAATTTGTTTACAAACTCAATCATTAACTGTAAGGGCCAATATAATAGTAAAAAAGGAAATTTAAGAGAATAACGTGTTATAATTAAATGCGGTGTGAACTATGTTATGCTCCACAAAAAGCATTGATTGGACCCCGAAATGAAGTTACAAGACCATCAATAATTAGAGAAGCTGCAGAAGTTTGAAAATAGTCATCTAGACAGTGAGTTAATTCATGTTCAAAGAAAATTCAGGCACAGGGCATAGGTTTACCAATTTCAAACTTTTCTTCCATGTTTTTAAAGTAAGAAAATTACGGATAAGACCTAAACGTTAATATGTTTTTGTGAAACTGATAATATTAAGAATTGTGTCAAATCAACACTATATTGTTATATTAACGATGGCTGTATACTTTGTTGTTACCAAATTCAAATTATTACAAATCGATTGTGACACGGAAAAAACACTCTGGTAAAAATACCGTACTTGTATGATAATGGCATTTCAAATGAAAAATTACCATAGTTTTGGTAATAAAACCAAAATGTGTGGGATTTAAACAATTCATTTGGTAAATTTTCCGTTCGTATGGTATCGGTGTACTGAAATTCTGGATTTCAAAATTATTGTTCTTATTACCCCACAATTAGTAAAAGTATAAAACGGAAAGTAAATTTAACCATATAAATAGTTTTTATTTTGGCATACTCTAAGGCATCAGAATAAAATTATTAAATTTTACTACATTTACTACCAAGCAGCCTGGTAATAAAGCTTTATTTTATTGCTAATTTTAAGAAAAGTCATTTATAAACTGCTTCGGTAAAAATTATCGTGATTTTTTGTGTTCCCATAATGCCAGGAACATGGTAAATTTTATCATATTTTCGTAGTTTTAAACATATTTTTTTTCTCAGTTTAATTGTTTTCAATGGCAAACCTGGTTTACTATGAATAAATCGATGAACTACAGACCAGGCTATCAGATTTTAAATTTTTCGAGTAGTACAACAAAATGTCATTTCATACGATTTATTAAAAACATATCAGTGGTAATTGAAACAGTGATAAAATAAATTTCTAATTTATTTTTAACCAACTGTATATCCGTTCTTAATACGGGGTGAAAATAAAGTAAAGAATCAATTTATTAGTACTGCGCAAAATTATGAAATCATGCACAAAATTAAGACATATACGAGCACAATGAATAAAACTAAAATAATTGCATTTTTTTTTCTATTTTGTACTTTCCAGTGATTTTACATTTTCAGAATAAGCAAAACACGTTAATAGTACACTGCAAAAAGAAATTCAGTTATATTATGGAAAATTTCTGGCATGAAAGTTGTCAGAGATCATGCATATGTCACTGAAAAAAACAAGTTGATAGAAATTTCCTGTAACAAAACACTACAGAAAATATCTATACGAATCTCATACGTTCCATTGGTCGGGGTCGGTTCTTAAGATTTGGCATAAAGGTACATGTAGACCCTCTGATTTGAATCGTGAAGCAGATTTATAAAATTGTGATTTTTTTTTATTGTTCCATTTTTTGTGATTCTTCGCGTATTTTTAGGTATTGAAAACCGACAGGTTTGAAAAAATCATCTGATATTTTTTTTTGGAGATTCGAATCACGTTCCAAAGCGTGATTCGAACCTGTGATAATCCTGTCAGAAGGTCTACTCAGTGAGCGTGATACAGGTTGGCTGGCATCTGTTTCAAATCATTTATTGTCGCATTGATACCATTGTTTTTCATATTCAAAACTGAAAAAAATCTGCTCCCAATCGTATCAATAGTTACACATTTTAATTATTAACAGAAAAAAATGTCTCCTTTGACAGATTGCAATGTTGTTCAACTGTAAATTTCTATAGTTTTAGAAAACAGAAATTTCTGTAGGAAAGTTATACTTTTTAACAGAGTTTTTTTACAGTGTGGTTTATCCCATCAGAATAGATATTAACTATATTCAAAATTATTCTGCACAATGTTGTATCGGGACGCTAGCTGATGATACACAAAATTAACAGAAATAAAGCGATTTTTCTGGTATTTATTCCTTTTTATTTACTTATTCTATCCGTGGTATCTATTTTAAATATTCCAAACATTGATGAAGTTTTAATAGCTGTAAAAAAATACTAACATAATACATTGTACCTATATTAGTATATTTATGATACTTATCAAAACTGAACCAATTACCTTAATATCACTAATATCTATTACCAAAATAAATTAGACATCTTTGGAGTTAATAATAGCATGGCAATTTCTTACATTTCTTATAAACGAATAAGGATCTTTTCTGCCTTGTTTTTTAGAGTACTTTATTAGTTTTTTTTTGTTTCAATTAGTACTTATTACCAAAATTTATTCTGCATAATTCGAGTTAGTAATAGTTTCACATTTTTTTACTCTTCTTTTAACCCCTTCCTTCTCGTTCCCTTGAAAATGACGGGGTGAGGTTTCGCCTTCTATTTCTCACTCCCGTGAAATTTCCGGGCTGGAGTGTTCAGTAGCAACGAGCCGATAAGAATAAAACTAATTCATTTCTTTTGCCCGCAATACATTTTATTTCTCACTTTACACACCAGATGGCAGTACCAGGATATTTTTAAGGTAATTGTAGATAGTTTGGCAAAACAGGCACTTTTTTGACCGTTATCTTGAAAATTGACCGATTGTTAAGGGGTTAAACGAGTTACTACCATTTCTCGATTATTTTTGCTTTTAACATATGTAGCTTAGACTTTAATTTAATTAGGGCATCTTACTAAAATTAATTAAGCATAATTGTCTTCGAAAATGGTATATGGTGATTTTTTACTTTCCTCCTGAGCGATTTAGCATCGTTTTTCCACTAACTTTGATTTCTGAATCATAGCTAATTTTTATTTCAATTAATATTTATTATCAAAATTTTAACCAAGCATCATTGGCTTGAGTAATAGCATTGCGGTTTTTTATGATTCTACTAAACGAGTTTATTAATTTTCTTTACTAATTTTGCTTTTCAGTACATTGTTTTTTTACTTTAATTTTTACCTTAATCCAAAATTAGTTAAGCATAACTGGCTTCAAAAAACAGTATGGCTATATTCCACGCTTCTTCTAAATCACTTTTATTTTAATTTTTTCATTAATCAGTAGTAATTGCACTAACATGTACAAAACTATAAAATCGCCGAATTTTATGCCAAAATTAAGTGACCTATTTGTATAGTTGGTATTTGCATACTTGGTATAGTTGTATTTAATAATACCTTTTAAATACCTGAACAAATCTATTAAAAAAATATGTTTCTGGATAGATAATGATATAGAGAAATAATAGTATTTTCTAAACACCCTAATACCTCATAAAATGTCTAAATGTTTTATGCATTCATTTTCTGTTAATATATAAAACGTAATATATATGTATTTACAATTATAAAAGAATATTATTACTCGTTAACTATTTGTTATAATATTTTATCTTGCTAATTCGAATATTCTGAAACTCCTAATTATTTTTGCTTGATTGCCTTTTTCAAATTTCTTTTTTTTTCTCTAATTTTAAACCGTGTTAAATTACACGATTTTATCTTTCTATAAAAAGTAATAAGTACAGAATAAAAGATGTTAAATTTTCGAAGTCAGTTTATGTACTTAGTTTTTAAAGATGCAAACAAACTACATCACCGGAACAAAAGATTAATTTTCTAAATTCACGGAGCTGCGTTGTAAAGAAATAATTAGGTAATTAAAATTATTATCTCTATGGAAAAAAATCATTCTAGAAAAATTCACGCTTTTTAAAAGGGCGGTTAAAAAAAACGTTTGTTACAGGTTGTTATAAAAAAAAAACATAATAAGCATGAAAACTGAAATAAAAAAAATTTTAAAAGGCTCTTTAGTCAAAGGCTATATTACCTACATGTTTCGCAATCTAAATTATGTAAAAGTTAGAGTTTCATTATTTTAATGTGAGGATTATATATTTAAACTTAGCTAAATATAAGTTATTTTTTAAATCTAAAACTCTTTATAAGACACCTAACGAGTAATAAATAAGACATGTCTAGACGCAAGACATTTAAAAAAATATATTTTAAAAAGGTAGATGTTGATAAATACTTATGTTTAAAATACTTATTTACTTATTTTAAAAATATAAAATAAAAGACAAAACTATTTTTCTAAGTTAAAATACAAATAAGATTTCCTAAAAATTTAATAAAAATATATACCAGTTCAAAAACAAAAATTCGAAAGCAAAAATTCAAGATAATGATATAAAGCTGTATCAATATTAAAATGATGACTTTTATGCAAACTTGAAAAAGCAAGAACTAAAAACACGATGAAAGTTTAAATATAATACAGAATGTTTCTTTTAACATTTCCACTGGTGAAAATTGCCACTGCTAGCATAGAATTGCCACTGTTAGCACGAAGTTCGTATGAAACATTTTATGAAACCTTCAGAAAAATTGTTATTGAGTCAGTTGTTTGATTCTATAATATTTCTTTAATTTAGATTAAAAATATGAAANTCTATGACTATACTCATTTTCTTACTCTTTTCTTTGTTTTTTATACATTTTATGTTTTTGTGATAAAATAAAAAACTTATAATTGTTCTGCTTCTGAGCACTGATGAAAACACAAAATGATGGGCTTTATCAACAATTAAAAATATATACATTTATTTTACAAATTCCATATTATTAGGGTGGCGCCCTTCAGAGAATTAACAATACAAAATTATCTTCATCGAAGCCGATGCTTTGCATCCAGCTTTCAGTGGCAGACTACTATTTCATATTGTTTTACAACACATGGTTTCAGCCCTCTGGTGGGAAAGACTTTAAAACAAAACTTACAACAGTTACTTTTCTCAACAACTGAAATTTAGAATAGTGTGATGAAACAAAATATGTGAACTGTTTGCTATTTCAAATTAATAATGAAATGTACAAGTTTAGAATTTTCTACCGTGAAAAGTTGTCGGAACATCAGTATTCAAGAAAGTATACAAAAGCTAGACGTTAAGAACGTATCCAATAAGCGAGCAAAACGAGCATTGGATTGCAAAGCGATCCGAAATGAACTGCGAAAGCAGTTTCGGGGGTTGGCGAGCGCCAGCGAGTAGGGAGCAAAGCCTCCTAGTACAGAATGTTTCTTTTAACATTTCCACTGGTGAAAATTGCCACTGCTAGCATAGAATTGCCACTGTTAGCACGAAGTTCGTATGAAACATTTTATGAAACCTTTAGAAAAATTGTTATTGAGTCAGTTGTTTGATTCTATAATATTTCTTTAATTTAGATTAAAAATATGAAACGCATAATGAGACAAAAAACATAGAAGCTTTTAGCTTCGAATAGCTTTTTAGCATAGACGTTTCTGTTAGCTTTTCCATAAACGAACGTAAGTCGTTTATTTTTCTCAGCACAAAGTAATTTTAGACAACAAAAGTTACGGTTATTGCATATTTATTCTATTATTTTTTCACAATTTGTTTCTTCTTATTTTCGTTCTAACAACATATCTTCAGCTAATTGAGTCTGTACTGAAATACAAAATTTGATCAGACACTTAGTATAATGAGCCAAAAAAAGACATCACGCTGAATAACTTTCTAGTGATCGAATTTTCTCGTACTATACTCTTTATAAATAGAGTAGGCGTCTCAAGGTTACGTGATTTCTCTGCTCTCCACACTTCCCCCCTCTCCATTGCCCTGATTTAGAAAAATCTTTTTTTTTTGCTCCAAATAATGTTTTGCAGTGGGGAAAAAGCGAGATTTTCCGAAATCATGGTAACAGAGACGAGAATAGCGTAGAAAACGAAGAACCTTAGGACTCCTTTTTACTAAGTGTATAAGTTACATTTTTAATGAATCAAATGGTTGATCTGAAATGATCTCATTAATTAATGCTAACTACTAACTACTTTAGAGATTCATACTCAAAATATTTCATTCAACCTTTAATTCATACTCAACCTTTATTACAAAAATAAAATTAATGTGAAAATTTGAAAAACTTATAATTCAACAAACTTGTGAGTACTATTAAAAAATATTAATAAATAAATAATAAAGCTATAATCTTAATGTTAATCATTTATATGTTATAATCTTAATGTAAACTAATTTCAAAACTGCGAGCAAAACTTTTTGATGCTCTTAAAAATTTCCCTGGATAGAGCAAAATACACTGGTGGACAAAATTAAGACAACATCAGAATTGGACACAGCTTCAATGGGCTAATGTTCTCTTCACCGATGAGTCCAGATTCAGTTTACAACCTGATTCCGGATGGTTATTGATATGGAGGGAAAATGGAACCCGATACCATCCCAGCAACATTATCGAAAGGGACCATTATGCTGGTGGAAGACTCATGGTTTGGGTAGGGATGGTGCAAAATACCCGCACACCACTCCATGTGTTTGACAATGGTTCCGTAAATGCCCAGAGGTACAGGCAGGAGTTCCTAGAGCCCTATGTGTGTCTTTTCAGGGGCGCTGTTGGCCTTGAGTTCATTTTTATGGACGACAATGCGCGACCACATAGGGCTCTCATGGTTGATGAGTATCTGGAAGGCGAGGATATTCAACGAATGGATTGGCCAGCCAAATCCCCTGACCTGAATCCTAATGAACATGCTTGGGATGCTCTTGGGAGAGCTATTGCGATGCGCCAACCTCCCCCCCCCCAGAACCATTCTGGAGTTAAAAGTAGCTCTGGTGGAAGAATAGGAGGATCTTCCACAAGTCCTCCTTAACTCCCTTATTAACAGCATGCATACTCGTTGTACATGCTGTCTGTCTGTCAGGGGTGACCATGCACCATGCTAGAGGCAACACACACTGTACAAGCCTCACTTTCATTGTCATCTTTTATCCTTAAGTTGGATTTATTGGCAATAGGTCTTGCCAGTGAATTTCAATTTCATTTTTGTTTTGCGTACTTTATTATCATGGAATAAGCAATATACATACCAAATTTCATTTATTTATATTCAGTATTTTTTGAGATATTTGGGAAAATGTCTCCCGTCTCTTAATTTTGTTCACCAGTGTATGTAAAAAGTAACGAAAAAATGAAGTTTCTTGGTTCACCAAGAAGCTCTAAACTTAAAGAATATCTAACCAAGAAACTACATCTAAATGAATACAACTAAGAAATATGTCAAATCCTAAGAAGGTAGCAATAAATTATACAAACCAAAACTACTTTCCTGATAACTTTAATTCAGATGTCTCATCTCACATTATAACTATCATCGCTCTTAAAATATTCAGTGAGGCGATGTTAGAAATGCCAAAACAGAGAATTAATATTCCCTAACGATCTTACTTAGTTTTAAATGACACGGACCCTTATCTCGTTTACTTAATTGCTTCATAACAAGATTTAATATCGATAACTAAACGCATGCTTTGTGCTCTGATTTGTCATTTAAATTAAGTGAGGACATTCCTTTGAGGTAAGATCGTCAACTTTAATTACGATTTCGATTAGGGTAGATGTTACTGCATTCCATCTGCTAATTTGGCATGTGAACATTTATTTTACGTAGTTTTACGTCAAAAAGTTATTTATGTTATGAAGATTAGAGAACATCAAGCACAAAATGAAAGTTTTTTCTCTTTAAAGAAAAAGCAAAAGATGTTGATGGTTGTTAACTTTTACTTTTTATAATTTAAACTTGTTTCTTACAGTAGAAGAGGGTCGGAAACTAATTAATTTTCTTTGCTTTAAGTTAATTCTGAGGAGTATAAATTAAGGTTTCATAATAAACTACAGTTGTAACTACAAAAGGAGGTATATCTGTTTTTCTGACAAATGGAAGTCATTAAAAATAAAGTTAACACTAACACGAAACTTTCATTGTACGAAAATTAAGACCAAGTAGTCCCATTAGATAGTTCAAAATTTCTGCCAGATTTTTCACGCTGCTAAGTTTAACTGTGATATCGCAGTTCTTAAACTTAATTAGATGGTTATTGAGCGAAAACATGGCTCCATTAAATCCGTATTAAGGTTTCAGCAAATTTGAACCACTACATGGTTTAAGAAAGTCATATTGTGATCCAACGTTGAACAGATTGTTTTAAGTGTGTTTCGAACTTCTTTTTTCTAACATCATCTTTTTATACACATTTTCAGTGCTGTAAAAGCGTTGTCTTTATTCCTTTCTCTAATGAATTAAGCGGTTTTTTTTGTTATTAGTTAATTCGATTAAAAATTTTAAAAGATAAAAATATAAAAACAATAGCTATCACACTAAGAAATTTTTAAATAGCATACGTGACAAACAAGGAATCCAAATTAAGCAAAACAAAATAATAATAATAATAATTGATAACCCATTGCGAAAAGTTGCGAAAAGTCGTTTACGCAATTTTCTGTAGCGGTACTGGCAATCACCCTTTTTGAAGTTTTAATTGTACTTATGCGTGCTGTTTTTTATTCGTTAAATTTACTGTAGTATTGAACAGAACGTTCCAAAAAGACGATTTTTCTTAACAAAGGATGGTCACATCTGTAAAATTTCTTCTGAAGCAAGACCAAGATTAAATTTGTGGCATAACTACTACTATAAATATTAAATGCCAATTCCCTCGTATATGAGGCATGTTAACTTGATTCTATATGGAGGTACCTTTTGATAGATGAAGGTTGGCATAGTCTTAAATTAAATCCCCACAATAAAAATAAAAATATAGATCAAACAATTCCTGCTTATCCACCAAAAGGAATGGCATGACAACTGTAAATTAANAAGAAATTTTTAAATAGCATACGTGTAAGAGCCGCGATGGCTCAGGGGATAGAGCGTTCGCCTTCCAATGAGGTGAACCGGGTTCGAATCCAAAGTCGATGCGAATTCCACATCCGGCTTGCACCGATCCCAGTGCTGACGTGATATATCCTCAGTGATAGACGGATCATGGGTTAGAGTCCCCTTGCCGTTAGGCTAACCATGGGGGCTCTCGTGTTCTTCCTCTCCATGTAACGCAAATGCGGGTTAGTTCCATCAAAAAGTCCTCCACGAAGGCAAATTTCACCCAATACTCGCTCCAGGAACTCCATCTGTCTTCTGGATTGGGTACAAAATTACAAGGATACAGAGTTGAACATTAGTAGTCGTAAACCCATAAGAAATTGGGTCGGTTGTGAAACAACTGTTATAAAGAAAAAGAATAGCATACGTGACGAACAAGGAATCCAAATTAAGCAAAACAAAATAATGATGATGATTGATAACCCATAGCGAAAAGTCGGATACGCAATTTTCTGTAGCGGTACTAGATAATCACCCTTTTTTTAGTCTTAATTGTACTTATGTGTGCTGTTTTTTATATGCTAAATTTACTGTCGTATTAAACTTTTTTTTCTCCAATGCCCGCCTGGGGAATGACCTACGTCATACAGGCATATGAAGGGCAGATTTCCTGGCCACTCTTTCAGGGGCACCATATCAGGTGGGCCAACGTTGCTCCCACAGTAAGGACGGATAGTACAGAGAAGGGAAGAACATCCATGCCTAGCCCGGGATTCGAACCCAGAACCTTTCCGATGCAAGGGCAGTTCCCTAACCCCTACTCAGGCCAGTTGGCTTAGTATTAAACAGAACATTCCGAAAAGACGATTTTTCGTAAGAAAGGATGGACACTTCCTTAAAATTTCTACTGAAACAAGACCAAGCTTAAATTAAGGACAAGGAAAGAATTAGCCGCTACATCGACTTGTTGTCAAGACCCCTCAAAGTCGAGTTTATTTATTAATAAAGTCAAAATTAAGCTTGTAGGATGAACATTCCTTACTTTTATTAAATAGAATACAACTGTTCTGCGTTTAGTTTTCAAAGTTAACTTCATTGCATTTAAATTATTTGACTTCTTAGTAAGAAAAAACACATAAATAATTAAAATAAAAAATGTTAGCTTACTTTTTATTTTAATGTCTTCAATGTGCTGTGTCTAATTAATTGAATTTATTTTAAAAAAGATATTTCATCATTTAAAAACTTCGAACAAGTCATTTTGTTTGAACTTATGATGCTCTTTTAGAAAATACAAAAGCCCTAAAGTAAACCAATATAACAAAATGAGCTTCGTGCAACTGTTTATTTACATAACAAGACACGAACTAAGTTTACTCATTCCCTACGCTAGCGGCTTTATTCTAGAACAAATACACTCGAAAATTAAGTTATCACCCTGTGCAATTTGCTATATTGAATTAAATTTCATGTTCGGTTTCAAAACGAGAAAGATCTTTGGTCAAAAGTTCCAGATACAAGAGAGAATTCTTATTCTTTTTAGTAAATTTAGATAAATTCTTCGGCATATTTGAAAAAAATATTCCAATAATTATTTAAGACGGTCAATTTTTTTAAGAAAATTTAAAAAAATGAATATTTTGCATCCGACAATGTGAAAAATTTATCATAATGAAAAAAATTTTATGATTAATTTCTATAATCATGATTATATATTATGACTTCTTAATTATGATTGCTAAAATCAATCCCCCGTTTTGTAGTTTAAATGAATTTCTTCAAAAATCAACTCACCCATAAAATACAGTTTCTATTAGTTCTTCTTCCTTTTTTTTTCCTCAAGATTTCAGTTTGCTCAATTGTATATTTATTCTGTATAGGAATAAAAAAATTTGAAGATATGTATGTATAGTGTGCAAAAAAACGGACCAACCTGAAGAACTTTTGGTCTAATGATTAAATCCAAGGACCGGGATAGGAGGTCACGACAGGTCACGGTGACCTTCCAAAAATTTTTCCCTGTTCAGCAAATTTTATATACAGCCTCTGTCAAAATTATTGGATGAAAAGTATTACGCGATTTGAATTTTCTTAAGATTGTATGTAAAATATTGAGTATCAGGTGATATTATACGGCTTTATTGTTTTTATGAAACTGAAACCGGTTTGTAATTGTTTACGTTCGTGTAACAAATGGTTAAATTAGACGATATATTATACTATAAATATAGAATATTTATTATTTCAGGAATTATATTAGTATATTGTAATAATTAGGCTAAATTTATGACGCATTGTAGTGCTTTAATATTTGCATGTTTTGCACGAGTTTATATGCAATACTTTTATATTTAAACATACATGTAATGTGTTTTTATTCGGGAGATTTTTTATGTACTTCCTATTTATATATATTTTTAACTTATAGCATTACAAAGTTAGCGAATTGGTATACGAACATAAACAAGTTCAAACCGGTTTCAGCCACGTAAAAACAATAATGCTGCATAGTTTCACCTGATAATTAAGATTTTACATAGAATCTTATAGTGTGTCCAATAATTTGGCCAGAGACTGTAGTCAATAGGCATATTTACAAAATTTCGGATTCTTACTTTTATTACCCATCGGCAAAATGGGTGTTGTTTTAGGTTTGATGGCGTGTGCACCTTATTTGGATGTCATCACACTTTTCAACTGTATTCAAGAGCAATAGTAAACAGCGCTCATGCGTCGTCATTGCATGCGTTGCAATGGCGACCTCTGCTGTTTGATAATTTGTTTAGAATTCTTTTTTTCACTTTTAATATAGTCATCATCAAATTTGCAGCCTTCTTTGGCATACTTGTCATCATACTACCTAGCAAAAAATATAGCACAAGATTAGGAAGACAGTATGGTCTCTGGTTTAATATATTGTATAAAGTTGTTTATTTCCTGTCTTTAATTGAACTAAGGCATTAACTATCATATGAAAAGCTTCTTTTATTGTAACTCCTATCAGTATTTTTTCATTACGAATTCTCAAATAATGTTGCAAAGAATATATGTTCTCCCACAATGAAAATTAGTTTCAGGGTCTCTTCAAATATAAATTAGTAATTTGGAGAAAAAAAATTCTTCATTTATTTGTCGCCTGTTTTTTAAATATAAAATTATCTAAAGCAATATTAATTTTTATTTGTTTAATTTTAAATATTCAGTGCAATATTCATATATTGAACACTTCTTGCATTTTATACGAAACTTAGCATTAATAACGTTTTAAACTTTTACATTTTAGATGAAAGCACAAATAGTTTTTTTAGAATTCTTTTTTTTTTCACTTTCAATTTTGTTATGCATTAAATTGGTGAGTTTATTTATGATATATGGGACCAGAGAGATCCCATAAATACTTCTTAAGTTGTGAATAAAATAGAATTTCACCATTTTGAACAATATTTTTGTTTTTAGTGTTTTAATTAAGAATCAGAAATTCCAACCTACAGTTTAAACTAGATCATTTTGAATATTAATTCAGGTGAATATCGCAAATAAAGAGGGTCCCAAACTGTTGATATTGTCCCAAAGGTTAGAGTTGAAGTAAGGAAAAAAAATTAAGCAACCATTTTGCCAATGGGTAACCAGTAATCGCTTTTCGACGATGACAATTTTCCTTTACTTTTATTTATATTTTTCAGCGCTTTTTAATTATTATTTTCATATTCCTTTTCTTTTTCCAATTACTAAGGTTTTCGTGGCACTCTTTGTTTAAAGCCTATCCACCACGACAAGGTGGTGCCACATCGGATAGGATCGGTTTTTAATTGTCCTGCCAAAAACCGTATAAAAAGCAGACAGTGATTCGATTTTTAATTGTCCTTTGGCCAAAAATCGTGCAAAATGCAATCAATAATTTGGTTTTTAATTGTCTTAAAGCCAAAAACCGCAGAAAAAGCAACTGCAAGAGAAGGTCTGCTTTTAGTAGGCAACCTTCTTCCTCCTCTTTCTTGGAGGTTGTCCAGACACAACATAAGCCCATGGGAAACCCTCATGGTAACCCGCACCCTGATCAGCAGACTGACCAGCTGGACATCTTTTCCTCTTTGTGCCAGACCGAGTCTGCACAAAGTCAGTTGCAGGTGAATAAGATTCTTCACCCCTTTCAACGATAAAAGCTGAACAGCAACTGAGATTGGAAAAGAACTTGCAGATCTTTTTGAACCACTTCATAATTTCAGTGGATATTTTAAACGCTTTTTGAAAAGAGCTTAATAAGAACAAGTTTATCGCACCACTGTCAAAATGGAAATGATTGAAAAATTAAATTCTCATTATTACATTTTTCAGTAAAGTATTGTTGAGATAAAAACAAAAAGAAAGTAGTTTTGTNTGGTTAAATGAGACGATATATTATATAAATATAGAATATTTATTATTTCAGGTATTATATTAGTATATTGTAATAATTAGGCTAAATTTATGACGCATTGTAGTGCTTTAATATTTGCATGTTTTGCACGAGTTTATACGCAATACTTTTATATTTAAACATACATGTAATGGGTTTTTATTCGGGAGATTTTCTTATGTACTTCCTATTTGTATTTATTTTTAACTTATAGCATTACAAAGTTAACGAATTGGTATACGAACATAAACAAGTGCAAACCGGTTTCAGCCACGTAAAAACAATAATGCTGCATAGTTTCACCTGATAATTAATATTTTACATAGAATCTTATAGTGTGTCTAATAATTTGGCCGGGGACTGTAGTCAATAGGCAAATTTAGAAGATTTCGGATTCTTACCTTTATTACCCATTGGCGAAATGGGTGTTGTTTTGGGAATGATGGCGTGCGCACCTTATTTGGACGTCATCACACTTTTCAACTGCATTCAAGAGTAATAGTAAACAGCTCTCATGCGTCGTCATTGCATGCGTTGCTATGGCGACCTCTGCTGTTTGATAATTTGTTTAGAATTCTTTTTTTCACTTTTAATATAGTCATCATCAAATTTTCCGCCTTCTTTGGCATACTTGTCATCATACTACCTAGCAAAAAATATAGCTCAAGATTAGGAAGACAATATGGTCTCTGGTTTAATATATTGTATAAAGTTGTTTATTTCCTGTCCTTAATTGACTTAAGGCATTAACTATCATACGAAAAGCTTCTTTTATTGTAACTCCTATCAGTATTTTTTTATTAAGAATTCTCAGATAATGTTGCAAAGAATATATGTTCTTCCACAATTAAAATTAGTTTCAGAGTCTCTTCAAATATAAATGAGTAATTTGGAGAAAAAAAATAATTCTTCATTTATTTGTAGCCTGTTTTTTTTTTAAATAAAATTATAAATAGCAATATTAATTTTTATTTATTTAATTTTAAATATTCAGTGCAATATTGTTATATTAAACACTTCTTGCATTTGATACGAAACTTAATAACGTATTAATAACGATTTAAACTTTTATATTTTAGAAAAAAAACATTAATAGTTTTTTTAGAATTCCATTTTTTTACTTTTAATTTTGTTATGCATTAAGTTTTTTTTAAAATGACGGGCACTTGAGGACTGTCCCATTGACCACAGAAATGCCAGAACTGCTAATCTCTTCCCGTTACCCAGTGGGCACCTGTGCCGAAGCCACGGCGGTGGAGCAGCGTCCCCCACGTCACAGAACCACAAACCCGTTTATAGGGCGAGTCACATTCACACAATCACACACACAAAGGAGAAGGGACATAGAGCACACAGAGAGAGAAAGAGACGTCGAACCCGCGACCATCGGCTCCGCACTCAGACACGCTAACCACTCGGCCACCTGGCCGTGCTTTATGCATTAAGTTTACAAGTTTATTTTTGAGATATGGGGCCAAAGAGATACTGTAAATACTTCTTGAGTTGTTAATAAAAGAGAATTTCACCATTTGAACAATATTTTTGTTTTTATTCCTTTAATTAAGAATCAGAAATTCTAACCTACAGTTCAAACTGGGTCGTTTTCAATGCTAATTCAGGTGAATATCGCAAATAAAGAGGGTCCCAAACTGTTGATATTGTCCCAAAGGTTAGAGTTGAAGCAAGGAAAAAAATTAGAAGATAACCATTTTACCAATGGGTAACCTGTGCTCACCTTTCGGTGATCACAATTTTTCTTTTCGTTTATTTACATTTTTCAGCTTTTTTTAATTATTATTTTCCTATTCTTTTGTTTTCAAGTTACTAAGGTTTTCGTGGCACTCTTTGTTTAAAGCCTATCCACCACAACAAGGTGGTGCCACATCGGATAGGATCGGTTTTTAATTGTCCTGCCAAAAACCGTATAAAAAGCAGACAGTGATTCGATTTTTAATTGTCCTTTGGCCAAAAATCGTGTAAAATGCAATCAATAATTTGGTTTTTAATTATCTTAAAGCCGAAAACCACAGAAAAAGCAACTGCAAGAGAAGGTCAGCCTTTAGTAGGCAACCTTCCTCCTCCTCTTTCTTGGAGGTTGTCCAGACACAACAGAAGCCCATGGGAAACCCTCATGGTAACACACACCCTGATCAGCAGACTGATCAGCTGGACATCTTTTCCTCTTTGTGCCAGACCGAGTCTGCACAAAGTCAGTTGCAGGTGAATAAGATTCTTCACCCCGTTTATCGATAGTAGCTGAACAGCAACTGAGATTGGAAAAGAACTTGCAGAACTTTTTGAACCACTTCATAATTTCAGTGGATATTGCTTTTTGGAAAGAGCTTAATAAGAACAAGTTTATCGCACCACTGTCAAAAAGGAAATGATTAATAAAATTCAAGTTCTCATTATTACCTTTTTTTTAAATTAATTGAGTGGATTTTAATNTATATATATATATATACCGAAGCGCACCGACCACCTTTAGTCCTCGAAACTGCTAGCACCCGCCGTGGCATTTATTCCACAAGTGTACTGATAGGTAGTCTGAGGTATCTGGTACCTGGGAGAGCCCATTGTTATAGATGGAGGGTGGTCATAATGTAATGGCTCTTCAGTGTATATATGCATATATAGGTATATGCGTATATAGACATAATTTCCAGATTCTTTATCTATAGGACATATGATAAAGTTCTTCCCAGTGAGTTCTAAATCATTGATAAGTTTTTTAAGCTTAAAATTGTCGAATTTAGTGAGATGAGAATTATTTAGAAGAAATTGTTTATTTTTGAAATATAGGGTCCATTTCAATCAATAAAGAATTGTACCGGTGTGGTGTAAATTCTAGATATTTTAAAAAGGTCTTAATATGGTTCATGCTTACAAATGTTCTACTTAGTTACTTTAAATAATGTCATTCAGTGATTCATGCTTACAATTTATGATTGTGTTAAAATCTTTTCTAGCTAAAAAATATGGTAACAGTTTAAAAATATGCCCCGTATTTGTCACCATGAAACAAAATAAAAGTAACTATTATTTAAAATTTAAAAAAAGAACCATTAAAATTTATCCCTACAAAAATCAGGTATATTTTAATTACTGTTTACATTTTTGTTTTATACGATTCATGGCTTACAGCTTTTTACTTTTGAAAAAATTAGTCTTAAAACAGGCAACTAAGTAGAAAACTAAAATTTCTAAAAATGTTTTACTATTCTTATTCATTTTATGCATGAGGAATATAAGAGAAAATGTAATAAATAAGAGTAATATGAATAAAATTAATATTTCCTATAATAAATTTTAAATATATATAATTGGAAATTGAGATTATTCAGTTGGATTAGGACCTTGAAATAATATAATTTAGTTACTTAAAACATAGTTTTGATTAGACTTTCTAATAACTTGCAAGGTATAGATAGATATAAGTTTTGTTAATTGCATAAGTGGTGAATGCCTAATCGTGGAACAAAATCACCTTGATTCTGAAGAATTCTATGCTCTGTTGCAAGTTAAGAAAAACCCACTATCTCTATGGAGAGAGCCTGTTTGCATCTAAGTGTACGCTAAATGGATGCCAAGCTCAAAGTGCGAACGTATATCAACATTATCATTTTTTGAAACGACGTTGCACAGCCGTCTTTTTCCTTGCTTTCTTAAATCTTTCTTAAATGTGCGAAATGAAGAAAACAAAACTTATTGAACAATCAATTAACAATAAAAATTAATGAAAATGATAACTGAAAATCGTAGCAAATTTACGTCTTTCTATTTGTATTTAAATAAATTGATGAAAGAATAATAAATATTGTTTCTTGCTGACTTCTTTGAACTTCTTGTAAGTGAAACAAAAGTAAAAATTCTTTATCTCGCATTTGATTTGTTAAGGGGATGTCACGCGCCATTTTTAGTAGTCCAATCAAATCCAATGCTCTTGCAACGTCATACAGTTGTTGTTGTTTTTTTCAAGAACGAATGTTCTCCTTATTCATCGAAATAAGTCGCCAAGTCTAGGATCCCAGTAAGACTTCGAAACTATATCCTTTTTTTTAATAATTCTGTGACATACATCATGAAAGATAGCATGAATTAAATTCTTGCTTGACATGTTTAACTTTTAAAAGCTTTTCTATAATTTTGAAAGCATATTTGTATAATTTCATTGACAAATAAAACGGAACTATATGAGATCGTGGATGATTAGTTAAATCCTATACCACAATGTTCTTTTCTTAATTTGCAACCGAGTATAGTGATTCGTCTATCATTTTGTTTAAATTTTCTGACGTTTTGTTACTGTCGTCAGACATAGTTATTAAGATAGTTTTATGATTTTAGTCCTATAACACTTGAACACTTAATTAATATCAAAATGTGTTCCGGTCCTTATCAAAACATGTTAACTTATTGATATCAAAATAGGTAAACATGTTTCGAGTAATCATAAACCATACATCTCACCAAGAAAATCAGATGAAAATAAATATTTACCATTCTGCATTTTAATAATAATAAAGTTTTGAAATTATATAAACTGAATAACTTAACTTAAGTTGTCTATTTATTTAAATTTATTTTTCATGTTGCATAGTTATTTTTACTTTTTATTTATTTATTTTTGGATACTTGGTGGTTGTTTTCTAACAATTTTTTTTGTTAAATCGGTTTTACCTGTGTGGGAGTAAAATTTAGCAATAAAATTTTTCCCAAATTTCTGACTTGCTATAGCACTCAAATTTCTTCTATAGATGATTCCCAATTGTAACAATTTGAATCGCTACTAGCATAATTTATATTACCATTTTCTTTCCAAATCATATTTATTACCGATCAACAATTCAACTATTTTCTGACATGACATGAATAAATGACATGATAATAATTTTTAACTGAAGTTCTGTTTTGTGTATAAATTTTACAATTACTGCCTTATACATGTTAAAATCGTTTCTTAATGCGTGTTACAATTGCTTCACTAATGTGCAAACAAACTTTATAGAAATTTTATTGCCAATTGAAACTTTGATCACTTTTAGACTCAAACAAATATCAGACAAAAAGAACTTATTAAAAGAAATTATTAAAATAAAATAAAAATTTGTAAAACTGAGTTTTAATGAAAACTGAAAAAGAGAAAATAATTTCATTTCTTAAACTTGAAAATAAAAACATTTCTAAATACTCTTCTAAATTATACGTTTAAGTTTGGAATTATTTAGCTTTTGTGTGTAAAGCCAATCCATTGATTAACTAGATTTTAAAATATGATATTTCACTGAATAAATTGTATAATCAACTCTTAATTTAAATAAACTATTACTATTAACTTGCAATTTTTCACAGTTCCAGCGTCGGTGACAAAGAAAGAGTAAAGATAGAAAACAGTCATTTTAATTAAAACTTGCTTTAATTAAATTTTCGCAGAATTTATTCATCACAAAATAAAACACTTTTCAATATATTTCAGTCATACGAAATTAAAAAGCTACAACTAATAAAAATGCAATTCGGGAGTACTAGCTTAGGAATAGATGTCATTAACAAGACAGTTCTTTATTCGAAACATTTAAGCCCATAGGCTATTTGCTTTCAATAAAGTTTCCTGTGACATTATTACAAGAATGCTCTAGATCAATAATATGATTGGTTGATTATCTTTGAGAATCATTATTACTCAAATGCAAGAGGTTAATGGAAATGGAATGAATGATAATAACCTGTATGTACCGTGTTTCATATGTTTGATTTATGAAACTTATAATGCCCTGAGGCAAATAAAGATGTAAGATTTCAGATAAATTATTTTGATGTCGTTTGGAAACTTTCTAACTTATCTTACAGTAATTTAAACTTGTCTAGTTTTGGCTTACAAAAAGCTTTTTTTTATCCGACAATTCAAGGCTTTTGCTTCAATTACATTATTGCAATAATAAAGTTATTATTCTAAATGTCTTGTTTATTATAATAGTAAAATAATGAGTCTTTTTCTAGTTTATAAAAAATTTAGCTTGAAAGTAAAAAAAAAGTATGACTTTTAGTTAGATGCAAGTTGAAGAAAAATATTTATTACTTAAATATATTTTAGTTTTTATTTTATAACCGGCTTTGTACAGCCGACCGAATTTCGAGTTTGCAACTTCGGAGCCTTGTAATTTTGAAAACAGCTCATTAGGTTAAAATAGCCTCTCTTAGCCGAAAAGGTTTAGGGGATAGAGCGTTCGCATCCTACTGAAAGTAACGACGTTCATATTCCAGTTGAAGCTGGTTAATATGAATTCTGCTACCACGTGCTAACGTAAAATATCCTCAGTGGCAGACGGGTTAGAATCTCAGAGATTAGAGTCCCCTGGGCGTCGGGCTTACTGTGGTTTTCCTCCCCATGTAATGGAAATGCTGGCATAAAAAAGTCCTCAGCGAAAACTAGTTTGTCCCAATGCTTGATACAGGAGTTCTCTTGTCTTCTGGATTGAATTCAAGATTACAAGGTTTGGGAGTAGAACAGTTAATCGTAAACTAAGAATTGGGTCGGTCGTGCAACGCCGGTTATAAAATAAAAACACTTGCTTTCGTGGTGGACTTTCTGATGGAAGTAACCTGCTTTGACGTTACATGGAAGAAAAAAAACCATAAAAGGATCCAGCCTCTAGCACCAAAGGAAAGGGGATTCCAACCCATGATCTGTCTACCACTAAGGATATTTCACGTCATAACTATATGCTCGGTATGAGCTTCGTATCAACCAGCCACAGCTTGAATTCGAACCTGGGGCACCTCATTGGAAGACGAATGCTCTATTTTCTGGGACATCGTGTCTCCTTATTTAAATATCATTTTCATGTGAATTAAATTTTTTTAGAGATTTCATGAAATAATGTACGAAAGTGTTCGTTTTTTAAACTTTTATAACTTTGCTTTCAACACTGGTGCAAAATTAAGATAATTTTTATATTTCATTGATTGTCACCATAACTAACAGACTAATTTTAATAAAGTCTGGATAGAACATAAGTTTTTTATATAACGCAAAAATAATAACCACTCAACAGTTATAATGCACACAAATGATCATGCGTAACTCTGATCAGGGCTGTATGGTATCAGAGAATGATTACAGAATTGAATAAAAAATGGTTTAATAGGGGGTATGTTCCCCTCATACAAATAGATATACAGGCCGTGATTTTATTGTAGAAATAATTTAGTTTAGGATTTTATGTAGCAGTTTGTCCCACTCGTTAAGTAACGCTGTTTTCAGACACTGGTTGGTTCGAGTTACTGGTTGTTATGAGCTGCAATTTCCCACCCCAAAGCGTGCCAAACATGCCCTATATGGTTAAGGTCTGGAAATATAGCTAGTCAATCCATTTAGCTATTATATTCATTTTCCAGAAATAGGTCGACCTGAAATGCTTTGCTCGGTGACCAATTGTCATCCATTAAATTAAATTAGGACCTTCTGCACCCCAGAAAAGACTAGCATAGGGCTTCAAGACCTCATCCGTATGCCTCACACCAGCCACAGTACCTCTTTCAAGAACATGGAAAGAGTGCGCGGGTATCTACCATTATACCAGTTCTGATCAGCAATAATCAATGGTCGATTTCTCAGACATTCAAATGCAGGTAATGGATTCCTAGTAATTCCGCTGCTCCTGGCCACTAACTTCTATTTCTTGGCTATAGATGGCGCCACTGCAAAACAAAAACAATCGCACCCCCTCTGCCTTAATGGCCGACGACAACGACAACAATTGATCAACAACGACGACAACAGCAATCAATGTAATGCAATGGCGAATCATTGAACTATTGAATCGACAATTAATGAATGATTGAATAGATACATTAATTCATAAATCATTTTTTTTAAAAAAAAACCTCTAAACTTATAATTTATAATACAACTGTCGTCAGTCACGTTTTTTTTCTTCTTAACCTTTCTTACTGATGGCATCTTGATCAGCTATATTGAGAAAGAGTTGCGGTAAAGGAAGTGTAAAGTTGCTAAATAATTTTAATTGGCTAACAAAAAAAGTGTTTTTAAATCAAATTAAGAAAAATGAAATTATAAAAACTGCACGTAAACATCTTTTTTTGCTTATTTCTAAATTGGAGAAATTAATTAATCTCTGAGGACTCTAAACTCGCTCATCTAAACATTTTTTACTGGATTAAATAATATCTTTTCAACTTTATTGCCTCATTAAGCACGTTACAAAACATTTCAATGTTTTTAATAAGGAAGATGAATAATTGGACTCTAGTTATACATTTTCCTCAGTTTAAGTAGTTTTTTTAATGAATATTACAAAAACAAATTATGAAATTTACGTACTTCATGCATTTTTTAATTTCTTTTATCTCGAAAGTATTTTTTTAATCAAAATTACGGTTTTTTGCATTAATTTGAGTAAAAAAATGTCTCTAAATTTGCATAAAATAATTTGACGTAACGAATATATAAAATTTACTTAAATATGCTTTAGAATTATCAGTATGCTTCAGTTAATTAGCTTTCTTTGAGTTTTATAAGGCTGTAAAAAAAGGAAAGAATTCCCGCAATAGCATGTTGTAGGTTAGGTGGCCATGGAGGTTATGGTTTTGCGAATTTGTAGCCAACGAGCATGATCCTGGTATTATGGACAACTTTGTCCAAAATATACCGTTACGTCGCAGACAAGATAGTACCCATTGATTTGTGTTGGCTTCAAACCACCTCTGGACATCAAACCCCAATCCCTCACAATGGAAACTCTTCTTTAACCACTGAGCCGTCGCTGCTTCCTATGAGCCGCAAATATTGCAAAGCAAAGATATAATTGCAGAGATAGCTGTAAGTTCAATGTAATGGAAAAGTTAATCCTTTATATCCTATTTCATGTCGGTATTGCAGATTATTTAGCTTAAGATACATCTTAAAAGACTCTCCATTTTGATGTATTATTTCTCATGTGTTCTTATAGTATCAGAAAACACATTTAAATTCTCATATATCCCTCTAATACATTTCTGGTTCAACCAGCAAAAAAATCTATCTTCCTTAACACCTTTTGTTCGAATGATCATATTTTCAATATTTAAAAGTTAACCTTAATCGTTTGAAACGATTAAGGTTATCCAACATTTTTATAATCGTTGTTGAACAGCCGACCCAATTTTGAGTTTACGACTACCAATCTTCAACGCCATAGCCTTGTAATTTTGAACCTAATCCAGAAGACGAGGGAACTCCTGGATCAGTTATGCGGGAAATTCGCCTTCGTGGACAACTTTTTGATGGAACTAAACCGTATTTGTATTGCATGTAGAGGAAAACCACGAAAACCTCCCACGCTTAGCCTGGCGGCAAGGGGACACTAACCCATGATCCGTCTACCACTGAGGATATTTTACATTAAAAATAAACGTTTTGAATAAAATCAGCTGATTTTTTTCTAACTAATAAAGTTTTAAAAGCGTAAAAATTTTAGACATTCATTTCTTAATAGCTGTTTACACAATTTCTTTCAAATATTACCTTTGCTTTCTTTTAATTTCAAATTACTCAGTTTGAAATAAAGTAAAAATTTGTGAAAAATATAAAAATTTAAAACCTTTACTACCATTATAGAGGAAAATGATAAAAAAAATAATAAAATGTATAATATTATTATTTAAACAGAATTTGTGTACCAACGAATTTTATAATTTTGCGCTAATGTTAAAATAAGTAGGAAATTTAATGACTATCAAAATTATTAATTAACAAAAGAAATAAAGCTAAATATTAACATACAAAAGGAAATAAAAGCGAACATTTCAAATAAGCTATACAATTAATTGTTATAAAAACAAATTAACAAAGAATCACAAAGAATAACAATTAATAACTATATAAAACAAGGTAACAATTAATTACTAGTAAAAAATAACAGTTAATAAAAAGAACTATTAAGCGATGCGAGGGAAAGAAGGCGAAATAATAACTGCACAAGTCGTAAGAGCTAATTAATCCCTTAATAAACGTACTGTTGTTTTTGTAGTACATATTATTTTATTTTGCATTCAAAATTGTTGTTATAAATAATTTCACACAGTCTATTATAGGTAAGTAAACAACTTTTAAACTTATTTTTTTCATTGTGTGCCTTCAAATTTCGAAATCGTTAAAATTGTGCCACAACGAAATAAAGTTTGAGAATCACTTCTCTAAGGTATCATGATAAAATTTTTAACATATTTTAACATATTGACCAAATTTTTAACATATAGACCAAATTTTATAACATATTATAAAACCATTATTTTATTGTTAATTTTACAAAACTCATTATTAAAGATCTTCAGTAAAAATTACTAAACTTGGTACTCTCACAGAGTCAGAAACACGGTAAATTTTACCATATTCTGGTAGTTTTGACCATACTTTTTTCTCTGTGTGCCAGATGCCTGTTTTAAGAATAGCTTTTTGCCCTGAATCGTATAATCCGAAAGGGAAACAGAAATTAAAACATACTTAATTTTTGTGGTAATACATTTTAATAGTTTTTATTTTAAATTTCAAATAATAGTTTCTTTCATTTTATTTCATGGTGATAAAATACTTACGGTACAATATTTTGAACCCATATTGACCTAGCGTGACACACGCATTAGCCTTACAAAATAAATAAACTTGTTTTGAGATTGACAGATGTAAAAAAAATGCACCTGAAGTAGAAAATGAGGTTATGTTTTGCACCAAAAATAACCTCATTGATAAACCTTAATTTCAACTTCATTTACATCTCATAAAACCATTCTCATATATAACTCTGCAATACTTTTAGTTGAGATTGGATGAAATTATTCACACCTAAAATGGATCTATTCGCTTGAGGTATAGCAAAAATAACCTGTACACTTCAAAAGATTATTTGATCTTCTATTATTTGATCTCTAAGCTGGTTGCTCTAAAGTAGATTTCCAACAACCTCAAAACACCCTCAAGTGTGAATAAAACAATTGCATACACCTTGATAATAAACCTTGAGAGGTAAATCCTTTAAGGTTGTTTTTGAAATCAACTTCAACAAAACTTTAAATCAACATTGACACCTCAAAATAACCTCAAATAAACCTCAAAAACACCTTACATTTTTTAAAAAGCACTCAGATTACGAGATTTCTTCTTATCTGAAACAGTACTGTTTTCAAATCAAACAAATTTTTTTTATTCTTCTCAAAACCTAATTCGTAACTAACAGAAGAAAATACTTGTTTAGTTAAAAAAAATAACTTCATATTTAATAAAAAATAGAAAACTGAAAAGTAAATTTAACCGAAAAAAAGATTTTATGTCATTTTCTAAGAGATCATAACAAAATTACCAAATTTTACCACTTTTACGAAATTTTATCACAATTTATCGCAGCCATATTTTATTGCCAATTTAACCAAGATCATTACCAAAGCACTTCGGTAAAAATTACTAAATTTTGTGGTGTTCCCAAAAAGCCAGAAACACGGTAAGTTTTACCATATTCTGGTAAGGGTAAGCTGAGACCATACATTTTTTTCTGAGACTTCAAGGGAAGCTTCATTTTCCTCTAAAGTTTATAGACGGGTTTTAAAATCGAGTTTTGTTAACATGGAAATTCTACAATGAATTTTTTCATTGATTGCAACAAAATCGATAAACCAAGTTAAAAATCAAATTGATTAAAATAGTTCCCAAACATACCATTTCGAGAAATCTAATGTGTTTATTCTGGTGGCGTTTATTTCATTTTCTTTCCCTCTTTTTTAAAACTGCAAAGCGATGAATTTTATGATGCAAATAAATTTTCCACTTTTTACCTGAAATTATAAGAAAAAATAATGGGAGTAATAACCCATTAACGTTTGATGCCATTAACATTACTTTTATAGGCATTTTTTTTATTCCTCAGTTCGCAATTTCATTTTTAAAAATGTAGTTTTCTCCTTCACCGTTCATAAAATTTGTTTGTCTGTAAAAGTAAGTTAGTTATGTTCTAACTATTGAAAAACAAACTTCGGCGCCATAAAAACCACGTTTTAATAAACAGCTTTCTAAATCAAGTTCTGAACCCATAAATTAACCGAAACCTTTCCTTTTAACTTAATTATAGTTCTCGTTCTTCTACAATGTTTTTTTACTGAACATGTAATGGAATCTAAATATTTGTTTTTTCTGTATAATGTTAGCAAGGAAATATAATCCTTAAATGTACAACAATAGGTGATTTTTTTTCTTTGACTTCATTCCTTACATAAGTTTTTAATTATTTTCAAACCAATGTTTTATGCGTAATCAACTGATTCCAAATATTAAAAGTGAAAATCTCTTTCTTCGAGCTATCTACAAAAAAAAANAAAAAAAAAAAAAAAAAAAAAAAAAAAAAAAAAAAAAAAAAACATGTTTCATACATGCTTACAACATCAGCTTGTGTAAGTTAAAGTTTAAATTTTTCATGAAATCTACAATAAATAACAAGTAAAAAATTGATTAAATAATTAATGATACATGTAACTGTGTCCACTAACTAGCCAGCCTGTTCTTGAAAATTGGATTTTATTGTAAATCTGCTGATACTACATTTGAAAAACTGTAAGGCATAAGCCGTTGTCATTCTGTGTTTGTTCATGGAATTTTAGTGAGGTTAAATGCTCGGGTGATAGCCTATTAGATCTTACGGAACCATGGACCTGTATAATTTATTTATAGAAAGAATTCCCTCGCCACAAAGTCTAAGGCCACCTGCTGCTATGCAAGCAAGAAATAGCGCATTTCAAATAGGGGAGCTTTTTTCTATCCTGAATCCTTTTCTTACCTCGTCCTGTTTTAAATATTGACCAGACACCCTTAATTGACCTTGTAAACATAGTCACCACCACTGCTTCGGAAGAATGGCGAGGGGAATTCTTTCCGTAGACGGACTATAGTTCTTATCGCTAAAAGACTATCGGCAACGAGTTAATGTCCTATAGCTCCCTTATTGGGGAGGGGTGCTAGAAAACTATATTAAGTTCGTGCATGCTTTCCTTTAGTGTGGATAATATACTTCCAGAAATTTAATGCACGTTTTCCTTTAATGTCGAACAGATATTTCTAGAACTTAAACGCTTCCTTTCCCTTTGTATAGAACATATGTTTCGAAAACATTAATGCATTTTTTCCTAAAGGAGTATGTATTTTCAGAAATTTCTTGCACTTTTTTAAAGCCCATACTTATTAAAATTCGTGAGAAATTTAAACTTTTCTTGTCGAATTATTTTATATTTGTGGCAACTGTTGCCCAAACCATAGTCATAAGCATTAATTTAATTTTTTTTCTCGTTTTATTTTCAAAAGCCAAAATAAAACATTGACCTTTCGTGAATAGAATAGTAGCAAATTAATCCTGAACTAATAGCTCTTGTTTAATCTATAATCTTTTATTTTTCGAATTAACTACTAATTCTTGCTATTAGGAAAAGAAACTGACTAGCCTCCCTCACAAGAAAAATTACTACCAATTTAAGCTCATAACGTACTCGAAGAAACTTAAAATAAAACGCTTTTACAAACTAGTTTTAATTCAGAAACAAAATAGGTAAGAAGAAATTGAAAATAAATTTAGTATTGGTTGATTAATTCATTATAATTTTGCGCACTAACAACTCGAATTAACCGATTTAGCCTTCAACTTAATGATCTAACTGTATTCTGTTCGATAATGAACTAAAAGTATTCCGTCTTCAACGAAGCACCTTCAGTTAAGTTTACAGATAGCAATGATCTCCGATCAAGGCACTTTTACTCCAGATTATTTAACCAAATAAACTCCGTTCACAGCGCTGTGTCAGTTAATTAGTATTACGCATTCATGTACAAAGTAAAAATTGCAACTAAAAGACTCAGTTTTTCTATTTGTTGCCTTTCCCGATGATTTCACATTATTGAATTAAGCAAAATACGTTTTTAAAACTCATAAAAATTGAGATATTAGCCATTTTCAGTTTATTTAGTTTAAGTTCTGGGGGTTTCAGTTTAAGTTCTGGGACCGTAGAACTCGCGATCAACTCGAGATTGACAAAATGTACCACAGTCAAACAATTTCCTCCGTCAATTTTGTACTTTGGTGTACGAGAGTAGCATTTTTTTTCATTTAAATTACTGTTGATTTTACGTTACTAAAACTTATTGGAATACGTTTTAAAAGGGTAACTATAAAAATAAATAATAATTTCGTGGATTCAAATAGTTTTTAAACTGATACTGTGGTGCGTTGATTTGGCCTATACTACTGATAGAAGATAAAGAATCATTAAAAAACTTAAACTCTTGATGAAACTCAATTGTGATAAGACAGTGCAATAAGCTAGAAAAATGTGCATCTTTTTGCTAAAAAAAGAAAAAGAAAAAACAAAATTGTCAATCTACAGTTTAGTTTATATCAATATCTCATGTCAAATCAATACCAATGAATATCGATATCCATACCAGTTTATATCAATACCAATGAGAAAAATTATTTTTTCAAACGTGCATACGGAGCGGCTAATTTGTTGTAAATAATATGAATACTAATAATTGCCTAATTGAATTTTTTTAAAGATTTTTTATGATCTGGGGTGATAATTCTCCGTTGCCCCGCTGTTCTCCCCCCCCCCCTATTTTTAAGCAATTTTGGAATTATTAGAGAAACAGACGAGAAAAACATATCCTTTTATTATAATAGAGTCGTAGTATTTGCCACAAACTTTTTTTAACAAAATCAAGAATAACTAAGGTGAAATCACTAATTTTCCAAACACTAAGCAATATTTCAGCTTATGCTGTCATTTAATTTTACGAACTCAAAACTTTTTACAGATAAAAACTATTCAGGATTAAAAGAACGTGTTATTTACCTTTATCTATTGAAATCTTTGAAGAGTTTTCAAAACAGATACTTATTAACAAAATAAAAGACGTCAATAGTTTCCACTTAGCTAACAGTATTTGATTAGAGAAACAAGAATGTGTTATTGAAAACCATTAGATTTAGTACCTCCCATTGTTAGAACAAACGGCATTGTTTTACCAATAATGGACTTTTCAAATAACATTTAGTAATTATTGATCTTCCTTTGTTAATTCAAGAAAATAATGTATTAACAGAAAATATCTAATTGGTAATTAAATGAGTATTATGAAGTTTTTCTTTCCGAAATATAATCCTTTCATTTCTTTTAATTTATAATTGCAATATATTGTGTTTATATTGTTTATGTTAAATAGAGGTGATAAGAGATCGAATTTCAACTTTCATCTCACATTTGCTGCGTCAACTTAACTTACAATTTTGTAATAAATAAATATTGGTATATTATATAGATTCGATACATGACTCTATATTACAAGGTTATATAATTTAATCTTTCACCTCACATAGTCTGCGTCAACTTAACTTACAATTTTATAATAGATAAATATTGGTATATTATATAGATTCGATACATAACTCTATATTATGAGGTTATATAATTTAATTTTTCATCTCACACATGCTGCATCAACTTAACTTACAATTTTATGATAGATAAATATTGGTATATCATACAGATTTGATGCAAAACTCTATGTAATAAGGATACCATTTACTTGATGCAACAGTAAACGAAAATTCTTGAAATAGGATTGAAGAAGCTGCAGTTTAAGATCTAACGGTATTTATCTTACACACTGTGAAATATTTTCATGCATTTGAACACCAGAAATGGGGGCAACTACTGCGCACCGAAGTGGTGCTCCACTACACCAAGAAGCAATCATAGTTAGTGTTGTAGTGCAACACCTATTGGATGCTCCTTTACACTACTTAGTGCAAAGAAGCCACCGCCATGTTTGTTATTCTGTAGTGTTAAAATTTATAGTTAGAGTAAATACGATACACATAAGAATCAGTAAAGTTACTTTTACGCGACAGTATAAAAAAGAATTGTAAATTTAGGATGCATATACACTGAAAATATTCCAGAACTGGTTACGAAGCAAAAAATCTGACATACAGTAAATTTTACGGTCATTACAGTAAAATCACAAAGCGACTCAAATGAAGATATAATTTAGACCGTCCTCCCCTAAAATAGGGTGTTCGGATGCAAGTTTTGGTCTCGTGGCAGCGAGAGACTCCTCAGAAACGGAGATGCAGGTTCCAACCGGAACACGCCCGATTGAGGGAATCGGCAAGCCCCCCACCCCCAACCCATGGTATTTACTGAAAACCAAGAAAATTTCATATGACATGGTTACAGGCAATCTTCGTTTTTCTTTATAATCTGCAATTTTTTTAGATGCACATCTCTAAAATACAATAATTTGTACAACTAAACCAAATGTGTGCGGGACACTAAATACAAACAATCAAAGGTATCAGTGTAAAAATATTCTTTTACTCTAATGAAATAAGAATTGCTGTAAAAGTTATGATATAATATTTTTGGGGGGAAATGAATAATACGGAGGATGCACCCAGTGAGTGCCGGTATACCGTAATCTGATCCGGATTCTTTTACCGTATACACAATATTTCTCAAAATAAAATTATTCTTGTTAATCAAACGCAGCACAGAGAGAATATTAATAGGAATTGGAACTAGGCTTAACAGAGCCGAAGCAGATGGATATTAAATATCATAAAATTATTTAATACAGTTAACAGATTTTTTTTTAATTAAAATATAATTATCCTTACTACGCAACTAAAAACCATGCAAACACATTTGAGCGGCGGACTTCACTTTCAGTAGATATTGCATAATGGTGTGGCAGAAAACAACAAACTCACGTCGACTCTTACTCGATGTAAACAAACTAATGCCAACTTTATTATTTCAGAAGTGAACATAATGCAATGCATCTGTTCTAGTAGTAAGCGTTCTCGATTATTGCAGTTTAGATTTAAATACACGCTTTTATGTGTGTACGAATGCTTAATCCGATATTAACTGAAAAACACAATTTTCAATACCAGATTCGGATAGATATTATACCACAGTTTTTATAGTATAAGGACAAAAGCATTAATGATTTGATATCAATGAAAATGCTTGAACTCTGATAAATGCCTTTGTTTTATGCAAAACTACAACTGTCTCGTAAATAATCAACAACATGTCGGATTAAAGATCAATTAAAATATTTAAACTGCATTTTTCTAAAAAAAAAAACAGTACATAACTATAATTTTCTTTTAAGGAAATTAAACTGTGAAAAGTTTAATTGTATCTCGAAGCCGAAAAATAGTGGTAACTACTTTACATCAAATTTTGAAAGTTAAACGCCATACATAAATCTTGGATGGAGGTGTTGCACTCTACCAAGGACCAAAAATGTTCTTTTACACTATTCGGTGATAAGTAGCAGCCACCATTTTGTTTTCCAGTCCCTCTAAAATTTATAATTACAGCAAGATATAATACACATAGAAATCATTAAAGTTATTTTTACTATACAATATAATGTAAAAACCACTACTTTAAAATGCATATATACACTAATTTTTGATAAAAATTTATTTGTTAATTAAACAGACCTGTAGAATAAAAGAAAATAGAAGAATTCGATCTGGGTTAACAGAGCGGAAGCGGTTAAAAATTATACGTTTTAAAACAATTTGATACAGTTCACTAAGATTTAAATATTAAACTATTTTTTATAATATCTTACTGTAATATCTTTATGAACTGTATTGTATATATTATCTTACTTAAGTTGTTTTATAAAAATATTATATATACATATTTATAAAACAACTAAAAATATGCATATTGTAACGGTAAACTTTTGTATCTGTTGATGTATAACAGCATAGAAGACAAAAACAAACACACCTAAGCTCATTCTGTATTGCAAACAAACTTCGATCGACATTCGCCAATTTTTAGAAATGTTAATAATTCTTGTATAGTGTATATGAGCAAGAGTTTGGTGCAAGTTATTCCATTTTAAGTGTTCGGATTTAAATTACACCCTTTAATATGTTCCTCCGCACAATTTTTTTGAGTTGTTTGATATCATATTCGGAGGGATAAAATACCACATTTTGTACGGTGCGATTAGTGACATGCCTAATTGTATTTTTAAAAATAACAATATATAATTTCAATTATCTTGTAAGGTAAGTTTAATCACTAATAGGCCTGATCAACGAAAATTCTTAAATCATGTATAAAACAGCAGATGTACAGTGCTCCAATAAACGGACCTCCCTGAAGGACTTTTGATCTAATGATCGGATCTTCATGGTTTAGGGCTCAATCTTAATGCTTCGAGAGGGTAATCTCAAATAAGCTAATTAATTAGCGCAGACGATATTTTAAGTTACGAAATCAGACACAAAAACATACTTTCTTGGAATAAACATACATTTCTGCAATGATTTTGGATTTCAGAACCCCCTCCCTCCCAAATATCGAGTGTAGCCGTAATCAAGGAAATATGATCCATATAGTTTAATTAGGAGAGCAATCCGAAGTTTAATGTTAACCTTTTAATGTTAATTCTACGTTTTGCGTATTTCCTTTTAAGTGAAATGAAAAAATTTTGCACACAACTGTAAAATGCTATTATCTAAAGATACTACCATACAAAATATAAATTTCAGTAAATAATTATAATTTTTAAGTATTTTATTTAATAATAGTCGAAAAAATTTTTAATTGTAAGGTATGAAAAGGTAAGGCAAGGAAAAAGGTAAGAGAACATTTAAACATCACGATAAATATGCATCTCAGCGAAAGTCTAAAAGTATAGCGAATCAAATATTTTCAAAAGATTTGTTCGATTAAATAAAATTCTTGCTCAACCTAATATCTCTAAAGTATCAGAAACTTTTAAATCTTTCATAGAAACTCCCATTTTTAATACCGATTTGAAATTCCTAGAAAAAATATCGTAATGACGTCTGAAAAATTTGCATTTAAGTTTGCAGATGGCGGTGCAATCGGTAAAGTGAAAAGAGAGCACATAATGTTTATATGGAGATATCTCAAGAAATATACAGGAAAATACAGATAGAAATAAATGAATGTGTTTCACATTTAAAAAAAATACAGTCTAACGATACCAAATTTGTCTGACCCACGCAATTCCATGTTTTAATTCGGAGTTTGATATTAATGAATAGATTTTTGAACATTGGACACGCGTTTTAAGATTTTAGGTCCAATGCGTATTTCTTAATATATTTCATAATCTCCTTACTTTTCAAACACGCCGAAGATTTGTAGTTATCCCATAAGCAAATTACAAAGGTTTTTTGGTTTTTTTACTAAACATATTATTTATAGTTTGGTAACATACTAAATAAATATAATAAGATTTTTAAACTTTTGATTCGGTGCATATTTTTCAATGCATTTTAACATTTCCTATTTTTTGTACACTTTAGAGAACTGTAGTTATCTTATAAATTGTATCTGCAAGCAATTATCAGCAGGTTTAATTTGCAATCAACTAAAACACTTGATCCTATAAAATCCGTAAAAAACAAATCTCTGCATCCCCACAATTATTTGCAACGTATACAGAGCGGTATTAATTTCAATCAGTTCTTCTTAAAAAAATAGAAAAAATTACTCATTTTATCTTCATATCAATATATTTTATACTTATTCGAATGATGTGTATTGCTATGACAACTAATTTCTCCTTTCTTTTTTGATTAAGCTCACCGTCTTTTGTAGCATTACAGGCGGGAAAAAAAGATGTTACAGACTATTACCGGAGAGGAATCACTATTCTTATAATTGGAAGTCCTATGGGAAATTTGCAAAAGAATTAGATTTCTTTTTCTTTTTTTTTTATGCGGATAGAATATTTCATATAAAGATTGTTCAGACACCAATAAATATCTTTCGTTCATTGTTGGCTATTTACTCTGTAGAAAAACATTGTTTAACAATGGTTTATTACCTATAAATACAGGGTGCTCTTTATTAGACCAACAGTTTTCAAAAATTTATAACAGATAAAAAGATCTTAAGTAAAAATAAATAAACAATCATTTTTGGAAATTCATGCGACAAGGCATAAATATTTTTGCCTAGACTCAAAATTTCAAAAATTTTCCGATAGAGATCGTTATAGTTCTGTGGTATAGAAATTTCGTTTTCCGATAACTATAGTTTGTTTACGGTAAGAACTCCCCCAGCCACAAAGTCGGAGGCCGTCTGTTGCTCTGGAAACGAGAATGGCACATTTCTAAGAGGGTAGTTTCTCTTCACTCTAGAACAAGCACGATAGACCAAAGAGAACGTTTCCCTTTCTCTTGCCGACCCGAGCCTCCTAAACAGTGACCCCACACCCCTATTTGAAATAGTTATACCTCATTACCATAATCACCACCACGGGTCCTGACGAATGGTTAGGGGAGTTCTTACTTCAGACAAACTACATGTGATTGTGGCTCATGGCAAACATTTTGAAAACATGTGAATTTAAATTTTGATCCAGAAACATTTATTGAAAATTTATGTGCACATCATTTTACATTGAGCAGAAACATCGTGTTACGGTTCTCATACAACAAAACTTACCCCCCTCCAGATTTTTTCTTACACACTTTTGCCGCTGCTTAAGAAATTTTTGCCCAACTATATCTTCAGTTTTTATTGCCATCTTACACTCAGAGCATTTCTTGCTCTCATTTCCATGATTGGCATTTTTCCCAAGTTAGTTATTTTTAATCCACGTTCAATGGGATACTTTCAACTCGAGAAGAAGACCAGTGGCTATATAGTGTGTCTACGGTAAGAACTCCCCCCACCACAAAGTCAGAGGCCGTCTGCTGCTATGGAAACAAGAGCAGCTCATCTCAGGGAGGGTATCTTCTCTTTTCTTTAGGGCTAACACAATGGATCGAAGAAAAAGATTCAATTTCTCTGTCTGACCAGACCGGGCGAAAACCTGCCCTAAACAACGATCCTACACCCCCACTTGAAAGAGTTATACCTCGTTACCACAGTCACCGCCACGGGTCCAGACGAATGGTATGGGGAGTTCGTATTTTAGACAAACTATAATCTGTTGTTTACAAACAAGTTAGTTGTTTATGGACAAGATACGAGTTAATGTTAAAGCTGTTTGACTTGTATGATCGCCCGCTTCTTTTTGGTGATAAAAGGAAATCAATAGCTTTTTTTCTTTTGTTTTGTTAAGTAGCATTCATATATTTCAGTTACGAAGAATTTATTAGTTACGTGATTATTGCATGATGTGATAATCAGTTAAGATATCGCATATCGAGTTCATATGTAATGAGCTAGGCTTACTCGAATTAGAATGGAAGGAACAGTTGCTGGCATAAACAAATACCACGTTTCAACAGACAATCAGAATCAATTACCACGATGGTGTTGCTAAAAATTATTAAATTATTTCATTTTAATAAAATTCTCTCAATCACCAAAAATATTTGTTTTTATAAAAAATAACTCAGGGAAAAACTCCACTTTGATACAATGAAAAATAAAATTTTGTATGGATACTTTAAAATTTTGGAAAGATACAAATTGAATTTTTCGGCTAAATGGCTATTATTTGATGTTTTTTCTTTTTTTTTCTTTTACTGTAATAATAATTTTAGTGTTTTAAAAACTATTTTAAATGCCTTATCTAAATTTTTTTCTACTATATGAACTATATGTTTGAAAGGAGTGCCTTAAATTTTTGAGACTTATTGTGAGCCCAGCTTTTTAAAGAAGAAAGAACTTTGAAAATATTTGACTGAATCAAGAACCTGAATAAATGTTCGCCTTAAACAAAATTCAAGTATATTTTGCCAAAAATTACTTTTCTCTTTTCAATTTCATTATTCTTGTCTTCTCGGCATGAAATTGAATTTTCAAATCGGTGAACAATTTTAGTGGAAACAATAACAACTGTGAAATCTGTAAAATGGAATGTCGCTTCTGAGAAAAGCAATTTGATGACTTACATCGACCTAAAATCGTTTCCATTTTTCTATCTTTATGATTTTTAAAAGATTTAAAATATAAAATCAATTATTTACGATTAAGATTCAAAAGATTTAAAATATGAAATCGATTATTTACGATTAAGATTCAAAAGATTTAAAATATGAAATCGATTATTTAGGATTAAGATTCAAAAGATTTAAAATATGAAATCGATTATTTACGTTTAAGATTCAAAAGATTTAAAATATAAAATCGATTATTATATTCGATTATTATATTATCGATTATTATATTCTTTTTAGTTCGATTATAAATAGAACGATTTATAATCGAGTTTCGATTATAAATAGTTTAGTTCGATTTAGTTCGATAATCGAACCAAAAAGATTCCGAATATAAAATCGATTATTCGATTAAGATTCAAAGCAGAAGCTTTGATTCTTTGATCAAATAAATATTCATAATATATTGAAACAAATGTTTGATGTGCACAGGAAAAAAAACTAAAACTGACTCCAAATCATCATTTTGCTAATCTTTCAATGTTTGTTTTTTTTATTTCGCAGAAAAGATTTGAAATTTCGAAAAATTCTGAAATGTTACAGTGTTTATTATTTATATAATTTCCTAAACTTTATAATAGTTATAAAAAATTAAAATCATAAAAATAATTTTGCAAAATAAAAAAATTATAACTATCAAAAACGAAAATTTATAAAAACAAAACTTTACGAAAATTTACTAAAATTACGAAACAAACAAAATTGCTTTTCGTAAATAGAATAGTTACAAGATTTGCATGATACAGAAATATTTCATACAAAAAAAATTTAACAAAGTAGTTTTTATGTATTTTTCAATGATTACTAAAACTTTTTATTGCAACTCCAACTTGAAATTGACTCTACCTGAAACTTGCTAAGGCTCCTTAGACAGATATTTAGATCTTTATCTTACTTTAATATGAATTTTAATTTTACCGATTACATTTCAATGCATTTTTATTTTTGTTTCATGCTTATAATGACAGTACCTAGCTTTCTTTATTTGTACTATGATCTATTAATATCATTCTCTATTATAGTTTTTAATAACACTGGGAGATAAAATATATTTTGGATTTATGCAAATGTTTGATCATGCCTAATTTGGGTGAGTGGATTTGAAATCTGGCATTAGTTTTGCTCTTAAAGCTACAGACTTTTAAATGACAGTTTTAATCTATTTGCTGACGAATTGTACAAGCTTAAAAACGTTACATATAACAGGAGGTCGGAATGAAATAAAACAGTTCATTATAAGCAAGTGCTCCTAGTGACGCACGACGACACTTTCGTGCATGGGTTCACATGCAGTTTTCATCCTGATGACGTGTCCTAGCCCTCTTAGAAGTTTGTCTTAACATTTATACGACCCATTTACATATATAACATTTACACATGGCATTTATATATAACGTTTATGAACTCTTTTATTTTTATATTTTATAACCGTCGTTGAACAACTGACTCAATTTAGGGTTTACGACTACTAATGCTCAACTCCGTAGCCTTGAACCCACTCCGTAATTTTGAACCCAATCCAGAAGACAAGGGAACTCCTGGTTCTAGTATTGGAAGAAGGTTGCCTTCGTGGAGAACTACTTGAAGGAACGAACCAGCATTTGCGTTACGTGGAGAAAAAAACCACGAAGACCTCCCAGGATTAGCCTCATGACAAGGGGACTCTAACCCATGATCCATCTAACATTTAGGATATTTTACGTCAGCACTGTGGTCGGTGCTAGCCGGGAACGGAATTCTAATCAACAAGGGATTCGAACCCAGGTCACCTCATTGGGAGGAGAGCGCTTTATCCCCTAAGCCACCATGGCTCACGTTTATAAACTTGTTCATTGCGACGAAACATAGACTAAAAGTATAATTTAAAGAAAACTATAACTTGGAGGGAGAGAAACCGATTGCAGATTTGAAATCAGCAATACAAATGCATCTAAGATCTGTTCAAAACTCTCCTGCAGCAGGAAAAAATATTGTTTCCTAGTGTAATCAAATGGATTAGATTATTACATCGGATTTAAAGCTTCATAAATACAATATCCAGATGCAGCTGCACTAAGACGAACGAAAAAAATAATTGTGAAATATAAAAAAAAGATTAAGCTGTGTTATAAATTGTATATAACATAAAAAGGGAAAACGAACTTCGAATAAATAAACAAAAAAGAAGAAAGTTACTTAATTACTGACTATCATAAAAACCGCATTTATTATTAAAAAAAATTAAAAGGGGTGATATAATCAATAAAACAAAAGTAACAAAATATCTTTCCCAACATTTAGCCAAAAAAAACGAATGTCGATTATTTATCTGAAATTAAGTTTAGCCTTGCAAAATATCATAGACTTTTTACTTGAGTATTACAAATCTTAAATATTTTTTGAGATTATGCAATGTTTTGTCTCAAGAAAGCTTTGTTATTTCATCAATAGTTTTGAAATTAAGTTTGAAAACTGTATTTTAAGTCAACAATTTTTACGATCTGAGCTAATATTGTTTCAGTAAGGTTATCATTTCAGATAGGACATACCTAATGTTAATCAATTTAAATTTCATGAAAATTTAACTTTTCGGATACATAACGTGTGTATTTTTGATTAATATATATTAAAAGCTTACCAAACTTTTAAATAGAAAAATGCATTTCTTATATCATTAATTTAAATAAGTTTTACAACTCTAAATCACGAATAAACATCATTTAAAAGTCGAATATTAACTGTTTTTGTTGAAAGAATATAAAATGCTAAAGACGAAAATTTCATTTAAACTTGAAATTAAATACTACGAACATAACTTGCTCTGATTTAATATAAAATAGATTCATTCAAGAAATAGCGTAAAAAATTAATTCCAAAGTTTGATAGTAAAAGAGCTGGCGGCTACAATAAAACATTGAGCTGAAAGTAAAAACTTACTATGTANACAAAAATTACAAACAAATTAAAACATGTAATATTAATAAGTTGATTCTAAGTAATATTTCAAAAGCAAATACCATTGCAAGTAATTGCTCAATTAACTTCAATACTGTCAACTGACAAAATATTTTAGTTTCAATCAGAAGTATTCGTAAGTACACCAAGGTATTCATTTTCATTAAAACGTCTTGACTTTTCAACGTTTCTTCGCCACGCATTCCGCCGTCGCGTATTGATAGCTCTACGATTATTTTCCAGTTAATTTTGTGTAGCTAAATCATGTTCAGCTCTATGCCGCTGTTGATATCGCCTAAGATATTCACGGCGATCCATTTCTTATAAAAGATATAAGTATTTAAAAGTAAACTCTGTTCAATATATTTTGATAATTTGGAATGTAAGTAGTTTTTTGAGAGAGTGTTGATTCGTGCTTTCAATATCTCTACCTGATTTATCAAAGCTATTATAATATATTGGAATTCTAAAATAAATAACTGAGTACTATCAAAACAAACATCTTCTATATTATATAAAACGCTAATACGTATGTATGTATGCATCAATAAAGCCGATGATATTTATTTTCTCGAGCTGGCAACAGTTTTCATTTTTAATTGATTGGATTCGGCGCGCAAGAGCACGTAGTGAGCATCATATGGCTAATCCATGTTATATAAAACGCTAATACGTTTTAATTGATAGGCTTCGGTGCGCAAGAGCACATAGTGAGCATCATATGTCTAATCGGGTGAATTCTCACTGAATTATGAAAAAAATTCTCACAAAATTATCTTAATCGAAGCCGATGCTTTACATCCGGCGCTCAGTATTATTTCATATTGTTGTACAACACATGGTTTTAGCCCTCTGGTGGGAAAGACTTTAAAACAAAACTTACAACAGTTACTTTTCTCAACAACTGAAATTTAGAATAGTGTGATTAAGAAAAATATGTGAACTGTTTGCAAGCAATTAATATTGAAATGCACAGGTTTAGACTTTTCTACAGTGAAAAGTTTTCGGAACTTTAGTGTTCAAAAAAGTATACAAAAGCTAGACGTTAAGAACGCATCCAATGAGCGAGCAAAGCGAGTATCGGATTGCGAAGCAATCCGAAATGTACTGCGAAAGCAGTTCCGGGGGTTGGCGAACGCCAGCGAGCAGGGGGTGAAGCCTCCTAGTTTTATTATAAAACTTTAGAACAGCTATTTTTTTACATTGCCACTCAAAATTATTAATAAACACTGGATAATATTGCGTTAATGACACTTTTATCTAATGACGTCATAAACAATCGTTTGCATTAAAGCCCCTGAATTATAGGAGTCTTATATGATAGTATAGGAGCCTTAGTTTGCATATAGTTTAGTTCATAATAATCTTATATAATCGTTTGCATAAATAATCGCTTGGTCTTTTTATAGCTTTAGTAACAAGTGTGCATTTTTTTTTTTTTTTTTTGGAATAAGGTCAGTTTGTATTTTGTATTTTTTGACAGCATTATTACAAATTATTACCTTTTCACATACATGTCACGTTCTCAATTTTGATTGGCTGTTTTGTGCGTTACTAACCAGAAGTCTTCTGTGATTGGCTATGTGTTATCATTCCACTCTCTTCCTATATATAAAGAAATAATTTATACAACTCTAAATCACAAATAAACATCATTTAAAAGTCGAATATTAACTGTTTTTGTTGAAAGAATATAGACGAAATATACTAAAGACGAAAATTTCATTTAAACTTGAAATTAAATGCTACAAACATAACTTGCTCTGATTTAATATAAAATAGATTCATTCAAGAAATAGCGTAGAAAATTAATTCCAAAGTTTGATAGTAAAAGAGCTGGCGGCTGCAATAAAATATTGAGCTGAAAGTAAAAACTTACTATGTAAACATATTCGAAATTAAAGAATTGTTGGAAGTTTAATGTTCCAATATATGATACAAAAAAAGAACAAGGAAAGTAAAAAAGACAAAGTATAATGCACGGAAAAAACGCTTTTTTGTCAGTAATATATTATTTAAACAACTATTGCGAGTTAGCCATAGTTATTCATAATTGCTCGATTGAAATTAACCTTCCTTTAGGCAGAGCCTTCTGAAAATGGCTCAAAACGACTGTGAAAATGGCGCAAAGCGTAAATATGAAGAAAAAAATCACCGATATGTGAGAATGAAAAGAGTTTGTGGTTTAATTTTTTAATATTTAAATTTTTATTCAAACACGGCAATATCTGCCCTTGAAAATACTTGCAAAAGTTTAAAAATAATCATTGATTTTGTTAATTTTCACTATTTTATTAATTTAAACTAGCAGAACTAACAAAATCAATTTTTAATTTTTGATTTCGTTACTTTTGCCTTAAGTGTAAAGCAAATAAAGCATTGTTTTTATTTTTCTTCGTGAAAAAGCTGAAAAAACGCTGTTAAGATATTTGATTTGGTTTGATTGTCAACGTTTTAATAGAACTGCACCTACGGAACTATTAGCGAAGGTTTGAGATTCATACTATATGATGATCCAAAGACAATGCTAGAGCATGTGAGCACAACACTACTTCAATTTAGATAAGAAACCAGTCAGGCGGTATATTTTCACTTCGCTTCTTAACCACTCAACCGAACGGGAATTTATTTTTTTTTGATGTTTTGTAATCGATGATGGATACTTTTATTATTATAATGTATTCCAACAAAGAACATAGTTTAGGAGAAAAAGTATCAGTGATGTTGCTGCTTTACACTTGCGTCAAATTTCAACTGCTTAACTCGTTCAACTCGTTAACCCAGTTTCATAGTTTTTTATTTGAAGTGTAAATTTTCTTATTCTTTTATTAGTACTTTTATTTACTTTCGCCGCATTGCCAAATAACTTTTAATTGATTTCCATACATCGATTTTATTTTGCTTAACTGAACAGAGAGATGGTTAACTGACTCCGCCGTGCCTGATTGGCGTAGCTTGAGGAATGTTTTTTACCAGTGCAGGTGAGTCAGTTTTTGAGCTGAACCTTTTTCTGAATTTTAAGGCCCTCTTATCCCATTTTGTGCCTGGAATTGAGAGATATATAGAGTTACGGTTCTGCAATCCACAGTAATCGGTACAGGAATATTGACGTTCACAGGAATGTGGCCTGTATCATCATATTTTCTAATCTAATCCGTAGGTTTGCCACAAAAAACAGTAAATTTAATAAAAAAAAGAAATGGTACATTAGTAGTCATAACAATGCACATTATTCGAATAAGTAAAAAAATTATTGATACAAAGATAAAATTTTTAATTTTTTTCTATTTTACATTTTTAAGGAGAATAACAGATTTAAATTATTACCCTTTTGTACATGTTGCATATAATTGTTGTTATACACAGATTTTGTTGTACAGATTTCGTTGGGTCAATGTTTTAAATGATTGGAAATCAAACAAGCTGATAACTACTTGCTTGTAGACTCAATTTATAAGATAACTACGATTCTAAATCGCGTACAAAATGTAAGATAGAACATAAGATGGTTTTAGAGACAGATATCCTAATTTATAATGTAAACCATCGTAAGTTGCCGTCCTCTGGCTTAGTTGCTTGCAAATCAAACATGCTGATGACTACTTGCTTGTAGACTCAATTTATAAGATAACTACGATTCTAAATCGCGTACAAAATTTAAGATAGAACATAAGATGGTTTTAGAGAGAGATATCCTAATTTATAATGTAAACCATCGTAAGTTGCAATTATCTCTCTCAAATTTGAATGCAAATCTTGATTTACGAAGCACAGTCTGCGAGATTTCACGTAGCCCCGATTCATTTGGTGAAATTTTTATTGCTGAAAGGGCACGTGTAACAGCCTGCTCAATCAATCGTCCTTTTCGCAGCAACGGATGCGGCATTTTTCTTATGAAAATTTAATCTGTTGAAGGCATGATATCCTCTCAGATATTAAATAGGCTTCCCTTGGAACAATTGTCAAGCTATAGTAATTTTCAACATCCTCTTGACATGACTATAAAAGGAATGAAAAGAATGGAGAAAGTAAATCCCATAAATAGACACTTGCCTTGATTTTATCATTTCCAGTTTCTCACCAGTCACTATGTTACGAAACTTGCCGATCGCTCTGGAACGAAGGATTTTGAAAATTTTACTTTTCCGTCAAAAAATTCATCCTGTTCATAAAAATGAACCTTTTAAAATAATACTTAATTTGTTCGTGACAATTAATATATATCCCACGATTTAGTATGATGTATGCTTACAGTTTGAAATTAATTTTAGTTTTCTGATATATATATATATATATATATATATATTTTTTTTTTTTTTTTTTTTTTTTTTTTTTTTTTTTTTTTTTTTTTTTTTTT
>NC_092211.1:71109374-71126065 GCF_043381705.1 Parasteatoda tepidariorum | reverse complement strand
ATACAGTCGAACTCGTTTATAACGAGCTCGGATTTAACGAGAACTCGGATTTACCGAGGGAAACGAGAATATTTGGTTGGATCAATGTTAAGTCTATGGAACAAAAGTCGCTTTTAACGAGCAAGACCCGGTTTTAGCGAGCAATATTTTTCTGTCTTGCATTCTTTTTTCTCAACTTTCTAGTCTTTCTGTCTCATCTTTTTTTTAAATAATAAGAAATGCGCTCGAAATCAAAAAAATTTTCTTTAAGAAACACGAACTGAAACTTAAAACCCTTATGGCTCTAATCTAAAGCATGGGAAAAGTCCCGTGAGAGTAGGCGGTGACACATCGGTCATGACGTCAGGTCGTGAAGTAAAAGGGGTGGAGTGAAAGGACTTTTCATTCGTCATTATTTTACCTGATTTCATTGAATACACACAATTTTTATCCTCCCACTATGTCGAAACGCAAAGCTTTATCGGTTGACGAAAAAGTAAAAATTTTACGGGAGTTGGACGACGGTGTTAAAAATGCCGAAATCTGCAAAAGGTATGGATTGTCGTCATCTACTGTTTCCACACTGCTAAAAAACAAAGGCAAGTTAATGGATGCATATGTCCAAAGTAAAACAGACTGTAAACGACTAAAGAAGTGTTCGAAAGAGGATTTGGACGAAGCGTTATTGAAATGGATGAAGGTGCAACGTAGTGCTGATTTACCTGTGAGTGGACCTATTCTAAAAGTGCAAGCAGAAAAATTTGCTGAACAATTTGGATATTCTGAGTTCGTGTGTTCGAATGGATGGATTGATCGTTTTAAAGTTAGACATGGCATAACTTTTGGAAAAATATGTGGTGAAGCGAAGTCCGCAAACATGGCGGACATTGCAAAATGGTTGAGTGAAAAGTGGCCAGGCATCAGAGAAGGATACGCAGCAGATGACATCTATAACGCTGATGAAACAGGGATATTCTACAATGTAACCCCACAGTATATCTTAAAATTTAAGGGTGAAAAATGCGTTGGAGGCAAGCTCTCTAAAAATAGGTTAACAGCTTTAGTGTGTTCGAACATGTCTGGCACTAACAAGAAAAAACTCTTTATTATCGGCAAATCAAAGAACCCTAGATGTTTCAAAAATGTGAAAAAGCTACCAGTAGACTATGATCATAGCCGAAAAGCCTGGATGACTTCGGACATTTTCACAAAATTCATTTCAAAATGGGAGAGACAACTGCGGAGAGAAAATCGTAAAATTATCCTTTTGATAGACAATTGTTCAGCTCATCCCGAAATCACTGGACTTACCAATATCAGAATAGAATTTTTGCCACCAAATTCTACATCTGTTATCCAGCCTATGGACCAAGGAATCATAAGAAGTTTCAAGTGTCACTTCCGTAAGCAACTGATTTTGATGATTCTGGACCGTAGGGATAGAAGTGGAACAACATCAAATACCAATGTCAACGTACTGGAAGCGATACGTTTGATGAACGATGCATGGGAAAATGTCACATCAACATGCATCATCAAGTGTTTCCATAAGGCTGGATTGGACAGTTGTCAAGACGATCAATCCACTGAAGAAGAAGAGGTTGAAAATTTCATACAAACTGCAAATTTGGAAATGACTGAAGAGGAATTTCAAAACTATGTATCCATTGACGACGAACTGATGACCTCAGATGTACCGACCACCGAAGATATTGTAGCTGACGTACTAGCGAATTCAGCGGAAAAACATGACGACAGCGATGAGGACACTGATGAATATGAAGAAAGTGAACCACCCCCAACTTGTTCTACTATGTTGGAGTTCGCTGAAAAAATGCAGACCTTTTTTGAAGCGAGGGATGTCAGTGATGATGTTTTCCGGGCGATGAGTCTTCTCCGAAGAACAATAGCACAGGAAAGAGACAAGGAACGAGTTCAACGTAAGCTAACAAACTATTTTAAATATGTAGATTAATGAAAAAAATAAATGTTTTGGTAAGAATCTTTTCTTTATTTTTCTTTCCGTTTATTGTTTCTTTCGTTTAAGACTAGCGTAACTAGAAATTTTTCGTAGTTGTCATTAAATTAAGAAAAGTATTTAATTAAATTAATTAATGTAATTAAAGTAAGTAAGTTTTATTTAAGTTTTAAGTAAGCTCAATCATTTGACCTTCCAAGCCCCCCCCCCTCTTCTGGTTGCACGCCTGTCTTAAGGACCCGTTTATTACGAGCACTCGGATTTAACGAGTACATGTTNCCATCTACTGATTTGACGATTACGTCAAAAAAATTGTTCAAAAAGTTAAAAAAGTAGAGAAAACATGGAAAAAAATTAAAAAGGGGGGGAGAAGAAAAATAATAATTAATAAATAAAAAAAAAAAAACTGGAAAGAAAGGATAAATTTTTTTAAAAAATCCGGAAAATAAAAGATATAATCTTTTCATCAGCTCACACAATTATATCCGCAAAAATGAATGCTTTCTGATATTGTATCAATATAGCCAAATCAAAATATATTAATACAATAGTGAGAGCACTCAAAAGTTTTTTTTACAGAAATTACAACAAATAAATTAGAACACAATAAGTAAAAATATAACACGTAAAAACAGAAAATAAAATAAGATAAAAAGAAAAAAAAAGGAAAAACAGAATAAAACATAAACTATAAAGCGAGTAGCGAATTCAAATTTAACTTTTCAAGAATGATTTAAAAAAAGGTTTTCGTAACAAGATTGCCAGATTGCAAAATATGAAAACAAAAGCGCAAATTGAACATAACTAGAGGAGTTTTGTTTTAAAGTGCTGCTCTTACTGGAATGCTGAAGCACGTTTGATTTGTTAGTTACTAGGGATGGGCCCGAAATGGATATGCGCAAGGTAATATTATACTGGATAATTTAAAGAAGTTGACCTTAAATAATTTTAGAAAATAAATGTTTATTTAAGAAAAAAATAGAAAAGAGAAACATGAGTTACCTGTTTAGCACATAATATTACCCACGGATTTGCCCGAATTTGCCGGATTTGCACATGGAAAAATTATATAAATTGACAAAGAAAAAAAATTTTAGTAGATAATTTTAGCCACGAATTTGCCTGAAATAGATTTGCACATGGAAAAATTATACAAATTAGCAAAGAAATTATTTAGTAAATAATTTTGGCAACGGATTTACCCGAAATGGATTTACACATGGAAAAATTATATAAATTAACAATGAAAATTTTTAGTAAATATATCCACAAAAATATACGAATAATTCAATGATTTTATATTTTTATTGTTATCCAAAAAACAAATCTATAAACTCTTTCAATAAAATTCTATATAAAATCATTGAAATAATCGTATATTTTTGTGGATATATTTTTTTCATTGTTAATTTATATAATTTTCCCATGTGCAAATCCATTTCGGGTAAATCCGTTGCCAAAATTATTAACTAAATAATTTCTTTGCTAATTTGTATAATTTTTCCGTGAGCAAATCCATTTGGGGCAAATCCGTAGTCAAAATTATTTACTAAAAAATTCCTTTACTAAAAAAATTCCTTTGTTAATTTATATAATTTTTCCATGTGCTAATCCATTTCGGGCCAATCCGTGGCTAAAATTATTTACTAAAAATTTTTTTATCAATTTATCAATTTTTCCATTTGCAAATCCATTTTAGGCAAATTCGTGACTAAAATTATCGACTAAATATTTTTTTCTTTGTTAATTTATATAATTCTTCCATGTGCAAATCCATTTCGGGCAAATCCGTGGGTAATATTATTTACTAAAAATTTCTTTATTAATTTATACAACTTTTCCATGTGCATATCCATTTCGGGCAAATCCAAGGCTAAAATTTTCTACTAAAAACATTTTTCGTTCTTAATTTATACAATTTTTCCATGTGCAAATCCATTTCGGGCGAATCTGTGGCTAAAATTATCTACTAAAAAAATTTTTCGTTCTTAATTTTTATAATTTTTCCATGTGCAAATCCATTTTGGGCAAATCCGTGGCTAAAATTATGTGCTAAAGATGCAATTCATGTTTCTCTTTTCCATTTTTTTCTTAAATAAATATATATTTTCTAAAATTATTTATGGTCAACTTCTTTAAATTATCCAGAATAATATTACATTGCGCACATCCATTTCGGGCCCAACCCTGGTAACTAACAAATCAAACGCACTTCAGCAATGCAGTAAGAAAGGCACTTTAAAACAAAACTCCTCTAGTTACACTCAATTTGGGCTTTTGTTTTTATATTTTGCAATCTGGCAATCTTGTCACGAAATTTTTTTTTTAAATCATCCTTGAAAAATTTCCCGTTTATGTAATTGCATTTTAATTCACAACTCACTTTATAGTTTATGTTTTGTTCTGTTTTTTCTTTTTTTTTCTTTTTATCTTATTTTTTTTCTATTTTTGCGTTTTATATTTTTACTTATTGTGCTCTAATTTATTTGTTGTAATTTTTGTAAAAAAAATTTTTGAGTGCTCCTCACACTATTGTATTAATATATTTTGCGTTGGCTATATTGATACAATATCAGAAAGCACTCTTTTTTGCGGATATAATCGTGTGGGCTGATAAAAAGATTATATCTTTTATTTTCCGGATTTTTTAAAAAATGATATCTTTTTTTTTTAATTGTTTGTCATTTTTTTTATTATTACTATTTGTCCTCCTCCCCCCCCCCTTTTGTCCCCCATGTCTGTAATTTTCCTTTGTTTTATCTTTATTTTGAACTTATCTAATGAGTTCTGTTTATTTGCAGCTTATACGCAACAAATGAAAATTATTGCTTTTCTTAATTTTCTCTTTTAACAATTAATATGTATATATATAATCAGAAAATAGTTCACTCAAATTGAAAACACATAATTTTGAGAATAGCTACTTTAAATTTCAAACGCTGATAATGCAAACCTGTACAAAGTAGACTTTACTAATTTATAGATACATTTTAAACCTATTAATACATTTTTTCAAATGATATACACTTTTAGAATATGCAATAAAAATATATGATTTTTAACACAAAAATTTTGAATTTCTTCTTAAAATGAACTGAACCATCACGCACTAAAAATGTCAGCTAAACATTAACGTTAAAGTCAGGCAAAAAAAATTGGAAAAAAGTCTTGTTTTTCTGCATAAGAAAAATACAAATAAGGTGAGGTAAAAAACCTTCTAAAAAATACATTTTTTACAAAAAACTATCGATTATTGTTATCGATTTTTTTTTAACTTTTGAATGCTTTAGTGTAATATTTTTTTCTGTTTCTTAATCGGATTGTCAACGCTTGATAAAAAACAATTCATTATCAAATTTGAACTACCTGAAAAAATTTCAAACTAAAGTATTTCGTGTTAAAAAAGTAAAGCTGTCTCTAAACATCCAAATAGCACTGAGTTGAAAGTTACACGTAGAGAAGCTTTGAAAGTGTTCTCAAGCATTATACAAAAAAAAAAATTATTAAAAAAGTCTTCCCTGAGAACCAGTACACTTTGCTTTTTGTTAGGATTCATTGAATTTCTAATTTTTTTTCTTTGCACCTTTAAAAAATAATGTGCCTAAAAAATTATGCTAAAAAAAGTAATGGAAAAAAATTGATATTCTTTTTATTTCCTATTTTTTAAAATTTGAAAACTTCCAGAATAATATTGAATTGCTTTTATGAAATTGATTATATTTTTTAATTAAAAGTATCTTTTAATGATCAGATAATCTGTTCTTATCTTTTTAAAAAAAGTAATACCTGTTAGAAATATATCATAATAAGCATTAGTTATTAAATAAGTAATCTCTAGAAACTGAATCTGTAATATATTACTTGGTTAAAAACTTTATTTGCTTCAAAAATATACAAATTATAAATATAGCACTCGACATGTTTGAAGTGCTCAAAAGCAGGCACCCATTTTCAACACTTGGTGGACGTGAATGAGAAAAAGCAAAAGGTGATTTGAAAAATAAAACGTTAAGTTGACAACGAAAAATAAAAGAATTAAGGTGAGAAACAAAACTAGAAAAACCACGGTGGCCCAGAGAGGCAAAACGGGGTAAAATGCATTTCCACACTCTAGGGTCAGATGGTGAAGAACTAACATTGTTAATAAAGGAATCATCGTTCATATCAATAAAACAGGATTGCAAGACATTAACATAAGCTGATGTGGCTAGATTAGAAATAATTTCGGCAGTGTCAAAATTGAATTCATGCCCGAGATTCCAATAATGTGCAACAATTATGATTTTTCGTATTCTTAATAACTGGCATATTTATCGTGTTAAGTCTAAATATTTAAGCGCCTCTCTTTGTCCAATCGGACAAACTAGATTTTGCTTAGCTTCTTTTCATTCTCGTCCGGTAAGAGTTTAAAATGGGTGCCTGTTTTTGAGCGCGTGAACATGTTGATTGTTATTTCTAATTCACTAATTTTGAAGCGAATGAAGTTTTACTCCAGTAAGGGCTCGTTCTAATCTTACAATTTTTATGAGTTGACAAACCAGTTTTGCCTTAATTATTTTGAATTTATCAATGCTTTTCAACCAATTCCTCAAACGAATTAAAAAAAAGATTATAATTTTATTTTAGAAAGAGCTTATTTTAATTGAAAAGTTTAAGAAAAAATTTGTAAATTCAGTTTCACGTGTTTTTTTTTTCTTTGTGTGAATTTATTGTTCATAACTTTTATGATGAAAATTATGAACCATATGATCTCAAAGAACCAAAATATTTCTTACATGCTTCTCTTTTAAATAATATGAAAATGTTTATTAAAAAAAAACACCCTTGTTTGTTTGTATTTTTGAATACAATTAACTTATCAGTTCAGTGTGATTTTTTTCTAATATTTTCTTTAGCTTGAAAAATTAAGTTCATTAAATGTATTAAGCTTTTAAAAAAACAAACAAATAAATAAATAATAAAGATTGTAGTTTTATTGCCAGTTTTTATACAGCTGTAGTTGATGATGAAATGATGAGTTGTTTGTATTTTTGAATACAATTAACTTATCAGTTAGGTGTGATTTTTTTTCTAATATTTTCATTAGCTTGCGAAATTAGGTTCATTAAATGTATTAAACTTCAAAAAAAAAATTTAAGAAAAATAATAAAGATTGTAGTTTTATTGGCAGTTTTTATACAGCTGTAGTTCATGATGAAATTATCAACAAAATTACTTTTTATAAATCGAAATTAATTTTTATTTCATTTACTAGAGTCTAAAAACGAGAAATTTAGAATAAGTCAGCTTAAAGAGAGTTCTAAAAAAATCTTGTGTTGTAAAGATGTCTGATGTCTGCATTTCAATACATGAATATGCATTTTGCTTTTTTGCAGTACGTATATTAATCACGACAGTGAGTCTGCTTTAAGTAATTAAAGTGACGTGAATATACTTATGCAGTTATTTATAGACTGTGCTTATGATTTCATTCTAGAGTTCTTTTTGTTTCACTGAAATTTTCTCAAGTATTAAAGGAGAAAAATACTCAAATATATCTTAATGGATGCAGTTTATAAAATTGCCTGTTTAATTTGCTTCGAATTCATTTCGTTTGAAGTGTATTTTTTAAGATTTGAAAGGAGAAAACACTGAAATATGAATTAAAACGTAAAGCTAATGAGTTTTATTTAAATGCTGTTCGTTTGATTTCACTATAGAATTCAATTATTTTTAGAATAGTTATTTTAAATTTTAAAGGCAAAAAATTATTTAAATGTTTATTAATATGTTTGATTTTAAGATCTTCTGAAGAGCTTAAGAAATAAGCTCTCAAATATGCGTTAATTCATTTGATTTCGATCTATAAATAATTTTCTAAAATTTGCAAACTCTCAAGTATATATTAGTGATATTTCAATAACAAAATAGTTTTCTGAAATTTTAAGGAAGAAAAAAAAATCTCAATTGAAAATTAGTGTTCTGATTTGAAATGAATTCTTCTTACAGAATTTATGTCATTTTAGTGCAATTTTCCTAAATTTCAAAGGTAAAAAAAAAAACTTAAATATCAATATTAATACGCTTATACGTTTGATTTCAATGACGCAATAAGTTTTGAAGTAGGTAAGAAGGTAAAAAATAAACTCCCAAATATAAGTTAATTCCTTTGATTTTAATATATGAATAAGTACCTTATATTACATCCATATGCGTGTTTTAGTAAGAATAAGGTCTCAAGTATGTAATAATGCATTTTATTTCAATGTCATATTTTTTTTTGAAACTTTAAAGATACATTAAATGTATTTGATTTCCAAATCGGAATAAATTTCTGAAACTTCAAAGAAGAAAAAAACTATCAAAGGCGTATTTGGAATGTAGTGAATATTTTCTGGGTTCATAAAAATTTCGATTATTTAGAACGACACATCTTTTATTAACGAAGGAGAAAGATAAAAACAAAATTGTGGATCAAATCTATCGCTTTAAATACTATACTAAAGCCATAGGTACATAGAAAAGATAGTGAAAATATTCAGAATTTGTATTTAAAGTAAATTAATATTTTTATTTCCTTTGTTTTCTCAATTTTGTATGAAAAAAAATATTTGTTGAGTTAAAAAAGAAAATAATACGTTAAAAAAAAAAAAAGAAATGAGCTGTTTTGGATGAAAATCCCTCTAGGAGATTAAATAATAATCAAACGCCTTGCAAAAAGCTCGAAAAAATTATTAAAAATTTTTTTTCTAAATTATTCCTACTCCTTAGTTGAAACATTATAGGTAGCAAAAAATTTAAACGCATATTTCCTGTTTTTTTTTAAATGCGTGATAGTAAAATAAAATAAAAAAATGATATTTTTTCAAAGAAATTAACACAACTTTGAAAACATGTTAGCTGATAGCTTAGGCAAAGCAATAAATCTTATAATTACAAGTTTTTTGTTTTGAATTAGTCATTTTTTTCACTCTACTGTTACTTTAATTATAATTCTAAAAATTATTGAACAGAAAAAAAAAATTTTTATTATTTCTTTAAAATTAATTTTTTTAAAACCAAACAATAAACAACTGAATTAAATATTGCTATAAGATTAAAAGTACATAAGATTGACTCAGTACTTGTTTAAAAGAAACACTGAGCTATACAGGCTTACGGAAGTATTTTCTACTAATAATCAACAAAAATATACTTCACAAAACTGGTAATATTGTATAAATTTATTAATCTTTAAACTTGTTTATTCTTTCCATAATGCCTATTATTAAACAATACTTTTCTGAGCAATTGTTCGCAATATAGATTTATAAAAATTATAAAATGACTCCAATTAAAATTAAAACAACGTCGCACTTAACTTAATGTTAACTTTGGTGAGGCTTATTTCGTTGGAGTTGTATTAAAACCATCATCAACCTAAAATATGCCTCTAAACTAAAATTAAAAGAATTATCCAAGGAAACTAAAGAGGTAAGATATACTTGCCACAAGAAAGAAATTTACTTGCGTCAAAAAACATAAGGTAGAAAATCATTTTTGCCATTTTCAATAATTTCGTCATTTTTGGAGAGCTCAAAACAAAGCTCTGATTCTCTAGACCCACCAACCTCTAATACAATTAAGCATCTCAAAATGACCTTATATTAACCTCAGTCACCTTAATTTTTTTAATAGTTACCTTTGAATCGCAAATTCTTATCAGTCTTAAACAAGCAAAAATAATTATATATTTTAAGAAAGTAGTATTGCAAAGAAAGATAGTTGATAAATATATGCATAGAGATATAAGTTTCTTGTAGAATAAGAAGCATGCACTATTCGAAATTTCTCTGAAAATGGTTAAATAATAATTTATTTAACTATTATTTTACCATATTCAAACAAAACAGTAAAACAATCACTAATAAGATGTCGTTGCTCTTCATTTACGTCACACTAGAGCTGAACAATGGGCTATTGGCGACGGTCTAGGAAACATCCCTGAGGATAATCCGAAGACATGCCATCACAATTTTGATCCTCTGCTGACGGGGTGGCAACCCCCCCCGCCCCCCCCGGCAACCCCCCCTTCGGTAGCCCGACAACCTGCACGCGAAGTCGAGCACTTTACGATAGAACAGTTTAACGAGGACCACCAATTCCGCACACCCTTGGATCCGTACACAGACAGATCCAAGTGGTCACCCACCCACACTCTGACCTCAGCCAGTGATGCTTGACTTCGGTGATCTGCTGGGAACCATGTCTTAACGATCAGTCCACTGCGGGACTCACTAATAAGATGTATTCAAACTGTTAACTGTGAGAAAACCCGTTTATTAACAGCTTTCACATAACGCGGTTAAGTAACCAGAATTTTATCGCACCAACTAGGCTCACCTAATGAAGCGACTTAGTCCCTTGCATCTGGGTTCATAATATAGCCAAAAAAGTAAATATGTCTATCTCATGACCGACAGAACTGGAGCTCATGTGCCAGTTTTAACACCGCAATATTTCCTCCTTTTTTCAACATATGAGGAGTTTCTAGTGCCTTGAACTCCCCCTCTCCAATTTGTATATCTGGACTATTGGAATACGATGCTTTCATTCATACATAGATGGCAGCACCATAAACCTGCCTAACACACCTGCTTCTCACTAACATTTCCCATATCTTACATTAGGTGAAGCATCAAGATAAACTAATTAAACCAGTTTCCACTGCTCGTTTCATAAAGCACAACTCAACCACAACCTATCTCCAATAATTCCAAGTACCTAACGAAAGGCTTAGCTCTAATTTTCAGTAGAATTTCGTTTTTTAATGTTTTTAAACCGTGCTAGTTGTAAATGGTTTCAAAAAATTATCTTTAAAATATATAGTTAAAAAATTATCTTTATAGTTAAAAAATTATCTTTACAGCACACCTAATAGTTAATTGGAGGAACAGACTGCTGGCAGTCATTTTACCGTGATTTTAGAATTGAAATTCTTCCCTTAGGAAAATTTGCGAACAGAAGCCTATGGTAATCTATGGCAACCTATGGCTACCATAGAAATTTGTATGACAAGATACCTTACGCCTATGGTTACCATAGAGATTTGTATGGCACAACCCCATAAGCCTATGGCTACCATAGAAATTTGTATGGCAAGATACCATAGGCCAATGGTAACCATAGAGACCTGTATGGCATTTATATGCCACGTCACCATTCTCCTATGGCAACCATAGAAATTTGTATGACAGTATACCATAGGCCAATGATAACCATAAAGATTTGCATGGCAAAATTTTGCCATACATGTATGGCAAAATTTTGCCTCACGCATATGGCAAAATTTTACCACTGGCAAAACCCCATAGGAATATCCTATGTCATTTTTTATGGCAAACCTATGGCAAATTTTCCTAAGGGTTAACAGTGTATATGTCTCCAAATACATACAAATTTACATTTAAATTTACCTAAAGCAGTGAGACATACTTAAAACAAAACTATTTTTGTTTCCCAACAAATAACTCTTTCATTTGTATTTCATAAGAGAAAAACCAAATAACAACTTCTTTTTCTAAAGTTAAGCAGCCCATGTTAGAACAGTGTTAATCTATCAAAACATTTGTTGGTAGAGTAAATGGCTAAGTGCTCTTTTCACAAGAGGTTTAGAATGCAATCATTCACGAATCTAATCAAGTAATATCTTGAAAATAATATTTACGTTAGCAGTTACTCCCTTCGATACCCATAACCTCATTAATTTAATAACGAGAGTTTAATCTTAAAAGTTCTCAAGAAACTCATTCAAGAGAGAGCCCATTAAACTTGCATCATCATTTGAGAATAGAAAACAAATTATCAATAAGTCAATTAGAAAAATCTCATTTGTCCTAGATAATTTAAAACTTAAAAATAACCGAATATGTAGCTGTCAATTTCTTTACGTTTTCATAAGATATGTTTTAAATAATATCAATTTAGTATTATTTAGTATTAATAAACCTTAATCAGATCAATTAAGATAGATCAATTAAGAAAATTATAATTCGAAGCTAATTTTTCAGGAAATATTATTAAAGTACTAATTGGTGTTATAAAAGTAAAGAGTCTTTCGAATGTGATTACACTGCGCTAAGTTTAGATTGATATCATATCTTGATGCACACGCTGAGAAATAAAAGTATGGTCAAAACTACTAGAGCATGGCAAAATTTAAGTGTTTCTGCTTCTATGGGAACACAACAAGGCTGGATAATTTTTACCGATGCGCTTTTGTATTGAATGAGGTAAAATCAACAATAAAATATTATTTTATAATGTATGATAAAATTTAGTAAATGTGATAACATTTAGTAGATTTATCATAAATCCTTAGGGCATGGCATAAAGACCACTTATTTGGTTTCAATTTTGTATTTTTTACTATATGTGTGGCAATAAGAACTATAATTTTAAAAACTAGAATTTCCAATAAACCGTTACCTTATAAACAGAAAAACTGCTGAATGATCGGCTTAATTACCGTATATTTTGGTTTTATTAATCAGAACTATGCTTTTTTTACCGGAAATGTCATTACCATGCATTTTAAGGAAATCTGTTAAATTTACAAAAGAAAGCTGCTAGCCAGTGTAAAACCTTCTATTTCTTAGAAAAATACTGTTATTTTAAATCGTACTTCTGTTTTTAAGCTGATAAGTACTGTTATTTTAACAATCAAACTCTGTTATTTTATCAAAAAAGATATGTCAGAGCATTATTGTGGTTATTTTGAGCTAAGAGCGAAATTTGCGTGAGCAGTCAACGCTGGGATTCAAACCCGGGTTACCTTATTAAGTGGCTAGTGCTCTGTTCCTATAGCTACGGCAGTTTTAGTGATTGGTATTAAAGTAAAATCTTAACCTTTCTTTCATCTTACATTTGTTATTGTTGGTGTTGTCGTCGTAGGCCATTAAGGCAAGAGGTGCGATTGAACTTGTTTTCCAGTGGCGCCATCTAATGCGAAGAATTTGACTTCTGCCGCACTTACGTCACACCCGGTTGTCCATTCATACATCCATTAATTCGTGCACCGATCGTAATTTCGACTTGAAGCAGAGAACGATCAATCGCCAATTCAGTACCCCCAAAGGTATAATTTGTTGTGGGTAAATTGAGGATTTTGTGACCCAACAGATTTAACGCACACCAGTCACCATTTACTTCACGGGGAGTCATCGGCCGATTAGATACGAACTCACGTTCTCATCACGAACGAGAGTCCAGCGCCCTGCCTACCCTGCTATTCTGGCCCTTACAATTCTTGTTAGAATGGCATTTAAGTATAAAAACATTTAAAACTATAGTGGCGCACCTTTTTAATATCTGGCAATTTAAGTTACTAAAAAATTATATCTTAAGGCAGATAATTATCAGGTAGATTATAAATTTAACAATGAAGTTGAATCTCAATTTTATATGTAAAATGTTCTGAACTATATAATAATTGCTGAAAATTAAGACTAATTTTAGAAAATTATCGCAAAATTTAAATTACTAAAAAATTATATCTAAAAGAAGATAATAATAATGTAGGTTACCAATTTGACAATAAAATTGAATCACAATTTTACTTAAGCAATGTTCAGAAACATAAAATAATTGCTGGAAAGTAAAAAGAATTATAAAAATAATGGTAAAATGATTTCAAAAGATGAAAGATAATATCTTACCGAAAGCGAAACTGCATTAGCAAAAACCAGAATTTGAATTGTCGGTAGTAGTAATACGTTTATGATTGGGGTAAAAAAAGGGAAAAACTATTTTGTGATAAATAGATTTAAACCGTCATATATACTGAGAAAGTCTGTTTTTACGAAAAAAAAAGCGGAAGTTTTTTGCAGAGCACAGATAACTATAAATTAGAGAAATCTGTATTTATCTTTAAACTATTTCAAGTAAAAAATATGTTGTTTCTATTGTAGGATTTACAGTTATTTTTTATTGTGTATAGTACGGTAATATTTCAGATTTTTTTTTTCTCCGTATATCTGCCAAATTCAACACACTACCAGAAATTACTTTTTTAAATCGTATCAATTCATTACTTAGTTAGAAAGTTGAAATCCAAAATTTATTTTTCATTAAACAGTATTTATGCGATACTAAATAAACTCGGGTGTGGTTACACTGCGCTAAGCTTGCATTGAAAGTTTAAGCGTATGTAAATGCGAAAAGGACAATGAGAAAGCAAAAACCATTTAATAGCTGTGAGCATGGATGTTAATAATAAAAAATATTTTTTAATACAATTTTTAAGTTCGTTATCTGATCTAATGAGAGTAAATACTTTTTCGCGTTTTCATATTTTCTTATTTTGGTCTATATAAACCGTGGAACAAGTTTATAACAATTCAACTTACTTATTTAATACGTTTTGGTATCATCCTATTTTAAAACACCATTTCTGGATTTTTTCCGGTAGAACATTTTTGTTTTGTTTTTAGATTTCGTCTTTTGAGTTTTGCAAATTTGACCCATTATTAATGATTTACTCTTGTCACGTATACGTTTGATATAATTGTTATTAACATCTCTTTGCTGATCTCTTAGCTCCTTTATGCTGATTCTAATCACCCTAATTGTCAAAAAATTTCTTTATTTCACACTTTCATTTTCCGCACACTTAACCTCTGCTCTGATTCTTCTGCTCTGATTCTTCTTCTCTGACCTCCGAACTTACCTTCCTCTGGTCGCTTTTCTGCTAAACTTGAATTTAACCCTTTTACAGTTGATTCCGCTCTTGCTAAAGTCACTAGATCCAAATACAACACTAATCCTGGCAGAAACCGTTTCTAATCCCTTTTGTTGCAAAATCGCTAACATTCTCTCCCGTTTTGGTTTCCCGTTTTGGCGACTTTGGCCACATCAAGCAAACTAGATGCGCTTTAAAATTCAGACTTGAGTATAAGGTAAGGTTGAAAGACAAGGAATTTAGTTTAAATGAAATATAATTAAAAAGCGTGAAGATATTTAAAAAAATATTTTAATGAACAAAATAATAAACAGCAACTAATATTTTAAAGTGAACCGTTCTATTTCTGAATCTAATCTGTAATTCGCGATCTCAATGCTCGAGTACGCCCTCTAGCGGGAGCCTGAAAATATCGGGTATTAGTTCCATCATAACCTTTGGCAATGACGGACGCCATTTCCTTAGCAGTAAATGAGAAGCAAAATTTCCCTAAGGTAAAGGTAGAAAAACTTGAAAAAACTAACCAGAACATACCAAACAATGAAGCAGAACACGCTAAGAATTTGAAGAACAATTTCTCAAAAATTTTTACCTTTCTATTAGCAACAACATAACTTCCGACTTCATCACTTGCTGTTACAGATGTGTATGTTACGGTTAAAAAAAAAATCTGTCTTCAATTCATTACAAACTAGAGTGAAGTCAACATTGCTTTCGTCATTCCAATGAGTAAATGTGAATTCAAAACGTACACAGAACTGTATAATAGTTATAGAATATTCTTCTTCTTTATAGAATAGTACATATTTCTGTATCTATATAATTCGGAAAACAACAATAAAGAATCATCCGAACTACTTGAAATAGTTTCTTTTATGTTGTTTATTAATAAATTTTTATCGTTTTCTTGGTAAGTATTTTTTAGCGTTGAGAGAATAATTTCAACTAGAATTCAGCTATTCTGTTTTTAAGCTACATATTCAAATTCATATCGAGATCTTACAATTATACAATGTGTTTCATGCGACTTTAATGTAGCGTGTCGCATTGTAACGTTATTGTGTTACAATAACGTTACAATGCAACACGCTACATTAAAGACGTCTCCAGAGTAACTGAATGATTGTCCATATAGAAATGGTAGGTATTCGTCTCATACAACAACGCCCCCTACAGTTCGTTGTGATCGCGAATTACGTAAATGTTAAACTTTTCGGCACTGTGATAAAATTAAACTTATACGAACCTTACATTCGACCCCTCTCAATGCTAAAAGTAGATATTTACATTGAAGAGTAAACATTAAAGGTGTCTAAGTCTTTCAGGCGGGCGTCAATTGCGTAGCAGATCGTGGCGGATCGATCTGATGTTGAAGTGACTGTGATAAAATTAAACTTATGAGAACCTTACATAAGAAACTCAATAGATAGGTCCATTATCAAGAATTAGGGAAATAAAAAGTTATTCAGGTTATTTGCTTTTTTTTGCTCGTTGCAATGCTGAAGAAAGTTGTTCGGAACTTCCAATCTCTTGAATGTTGCATAAAAATACCTTTAAACCTTCACCAAGCATAAATTGAGAGAAAGACCACAAGGAATTAAGCTAAACTAGTGGGCTGCGCCCCCTGCTCGCAAACGCTCGCCAACCCCCGAAAATTGCTACCCAATATTATATGGTTTGCTTCGCAAACCAAGCTCGCTTCGCTCGCTTCTTACTTAAGTACATTGCAAATGCACAAAATTCTAAGAATTCAAAACAATCATTCAAATCCATATAAAAAACTTTTTTTTAAAAAAAATTACATCTTTTTTAGTAAATACTAAGTCATTAAAATAAATTCGAATTCAAATAAATGACATGTAATTCGTTAAACCTATTGGAAATGTGCTATAGTATAATTCGTGATATAAATCAAAAATCGTCAAATAAATTCGTAATACATAAATTCGTGAAAAAAAGCGCTTTCGACAAAATACTAAAATAGAGATCTATCGACAAAGACTACTCACTTCTGCCTAGCTTAATAGTATGAGATTG
>NC_092211.1:71086813-71107350 GCF_043381705.1 Parasteatoda tepidariorum | reverse complement strand
CGTTACGGTGGTGTAGGATGGCTCGTTTGGGGAGGAATTATTCTTGGTTCCAGAACTGACCTGCATGTTCAGAGTGTAACGATGACAGGCCACATCTATAGGGATGTCATTCTGGAACAACATGTACGTTTGTTTCGGGGCGCCATGGGTGCTGAATTTCTGTTTATGGACGACAACACCCGTCCTCACCGTGCAAACATTGTAGACGAATGCCTTCAATCGCAGGATATCACCCGTATGGATTGGCCAGCATGCTCACCGGACTTGAATCCAATAAAGCAAGTGTGGGATATGCTTGGTCGACGAATTGCAGCCCGTCAACCCCCTCCCACCTGTCTACCGGACTTTCGGAGGGCATTTCTTGATGAGTGGTGTAATATTCCCCAAGATCAGATTGATAATTTGATACTCAGCATGCCTAGGCGTTGTACGGCCTGTATTGCATCGTCCGGGAGACATACTCCGTATTAACCATCATACTAACCATGTTATACTATTTTTTGTAAATAGGTTCTTTTTTGAAATTTGCTCCAGAGAGTAAAAATCGCAATTTTTATTAATTATGTCAAACATATGGCATCTTTTTTGCTCTTTACCTTTTGTTTAATACATAGACTTTACAAATAAGTCAAATTTGTTTGGCTTCGGTCTCTTTCTGTCCCTGAACTTCATTATCCATAATTTATGGACATGAGTGTATTATAATAACAATGTATTGAATCAATTGCAAAAGATGTGTTATTTTTATTAAAAATTGTATTATTTTCCTTTGAACCCTTTAATTCAAAAGGAAAAAAATCTAGCAATAAGGAAATATCCTTCTTTGACGACCATTCTAGACATTTATTTTCGTTTTTATTTCAAAGAAACCATAATTCATCTAATTTTAATTCTTATTTACAATTACTTATTCAATTATTTAACTATTACTGTTACTTATTTACAATTACTTATTAAAAAATTTTCTTATGTATAGACCAAAAAAAAATTAAGCACTAAATTAGATTGCCTCTTCTAGCTTTTCAACTGCAGGACATAAATCCTAATTTTTGCTCTATTTTTGATACGATGATGAAAAACGTTATTCATCACATTAATTATTTTTAAAAAAAATTTGTTAATGAGTTCATAATCGCTAATGAACTTCATTTGTGATGTCAGGATTCCACCAAAAGTAAGTCGATCAGTTAGGGTTTCAAAGCTGAGGGAAAAAATGGGAACCACTGCTCTAAAGGGAAGTTCAAAGTAGGAGAGAATCTTAAATCACTTCATTAGTTGTAAATATAACGCTTGACAACACTACGAAACAAATGCAATGTTCCCATAATTTCTTATATGTTTTGATATCTAAATAATAAAAAGGATATAATTGAAATCCTTCTGATTCTTTTTTTTGCAATATATTTTGTATTAATAAAAGATAGATTCGAAAAAAACCCATAAGAATAAAATTGGGAAAATATTAACCAAAACATGAAAGTATACATATTTGGATTGATCAAAAGAAGGTTTTTTTGGTAATAAAAACATGTTCTTTGTTGTCAGAGCCTGAAAAAAAACACATCATCAAAAGGAGTTGTGTTTTCAATGAGAAAATTGATTGCACAAAGCATTCGCCGAATTTCATCATTATTCCTCTGGATTTGTATTCCCTCTCTGATTGAAATGGTTTCTAACATAAAAGAAAAAAGCTATCAAATTATTTATCACAATGTATCTTGTAATTATTATTTGTTTAAATAATTACCTATATTAATTCGCATTTTCTAAAAGCTTTTTGCTGCGAAATTCTATGGCATAAATTTTACTAAATTAGAATTAATTAATTAATTTTACAAAATTTACTAAATTGAGAAAAGATATAAAAAAATATTCAATCTAATGGAACTACAGTGATTATCAGTTATTAGTAGAGTTTAATAGCAGCATTACAATAAAATAGTGGGATAATGATCATTAAAATTCAGTGATAAATGATTTAGTTATTATTATTATTTAGCTATATTAAGGCTGAATTTCTAGACTGAAAAAAAATAAGGTCAAAACTGCCAAAATATTCTAAAATTTATCGTGTTTCAGGCTATATGAAAACATTAAAATATAGGTAATTATAACCAACGCTTTGGTAATGATTTTGGCAAAATAAGAAATAAAATAAAGAAAAATTAATGACACTAATATTGTAAATATATATAATTTAATTTGTTTTTTGGTGTATTACCCAATGACAAAATGGGTGCTGTTTTGGGTTTGATGGCGTGTGCATCTTACTTGGACGTCATCACATTTTTCAACTGTGTTCAAGAGTAATAGTAAACAGTGCGCATGTGGCGTCATTGCTTACGTTCCTATGACTGTTTGATAAATTTTTTTATAATTTTTTTTTCACTTTTAATTTTGCTACGCATTAAGCTAAGGAGTTTAGTTTTGAGACATGGGGCCAGAGAGATCCCATAAATACTTCTTGAGTTGTGAATAAAACAGAATTTTATCATTTGAACGATATTTTTGTTTCTATTGTTTTAATCAAGAATCAGAAATTCTAACCTATAGTTCAAACTGGATCGTTTCCAATACTAATTCAGGTGAATATCGCAAATAAAGAGATTAAAAAAAAAATTAGACAACTTACATTTTGCCTAAGGGTAACCTGTGATCGCCTCCCGGGGATCACAATTTTTTTTAAAAATTACTTTGAAAAAAAAACTTTTTTGCTTGAAAAAAAGGAAATGTAAAATTAAATAATTTTACTACTATTTATTTTTGTTTTATTTTGTTCAGGTGAATTTTGCAAAAAAAAAAAAAACAGTTTAAATACAGTGTATTTTAATAACCAGAATTGTGTTTTTTTTTTTAACAGAGCGATAATTTAACCATACCATACAGTAACGGTAATTATTACTATACAGTACGGTAATTTTACCTGAATTTGTTTTACCTTACATCCGATTACTGTTATTTATCTCAACTTTTTTCTCAACCAATTAAATTTATTATCTCAACTAATCAAATTCTTAGCAAATTTTAATCCTTTTAATTTATCTCTACTTTTTTCTTTAATTTTTAACAATGAACATACGAATTAGAATATTTATACATAAATGTCAATTTCTTTTGTGTTTTAAAACTTTTTGTTGAAAATAAAAAACTGTTTTTTAAAAAAAATTTTAAAAAGGCTGCTATATATATGACACAATTTTCCACATATTTCCTTCACGTAATCCTTTTTTTTATAATAAAGAATGTTTTAGTCTTCTTTTAATGCATTTTTAAAAGACCTGTCTTAAAAGAGTTTTAATCCAAAAGTTTCTTTAAAAAAAAGGCCATAAATTTCCATAATAGTTTAACTTTCTCCGTGAATAAAAATATTTTCCTCCGCCATTTCCTGAAAAGTTACTCTCTTACAAAAAGTACTAACTAATGCTCCTTGAATTTAATATTCTCGTCCTCAAGTAAACCACTGTTATTAAAAGGTATTATCCCATCAAACACTTTTTATACCTTAACTGTAACCTTCATTGTATGTAAAGTGAGGATAAAATTGTCTTCCGCGGATATTATCTTTGTTAGGGTAAAATAAAATTATTTTACCTCGTGCTTCGTAAAGTAATAAAACATGCACTTAAGACACAATTCTTAAGTATAATAGATTTTACTTTATCATCAACGAAGAAAAGCCTGTGGCGTATTTTCAATTTTGATAAGTTAACTTAAGTTTGTTGTAATCCATTGTAAAAAAAATATAGATAATCTTAAGCTTCGTATTTTCTGAAAGAAAATTCTCCATAGTTTACAGGAATTAGTGAAATTTTTGAAGATTCAAATTAAACGGTATAATTGCATTAAGAACTCATGACAAAACGAGGTAAATATGCGCATACAAAATAGTTTCTGTATAGTTAATACAATATTTAATTGTAATAAAATAAAACAATCTATGGCTTATCGGAATTCTTTCTCTATAGTTTACAAGAATTTTTTCTCTATATTTCAATGAAATTAGGACAATTTCGAAGATTTAAATTAAACCGTATACTTTTATTAAGAACTCATGAAAAACTAGATGAATATGCACATACAAAATAGTTTCTGTATGGATAATACAATATTTTATTGTAATAAAATAAAGCAATCTGCAGTTTTTGGGATTAAGTTCTCTATAGTTCAGTGGGATAGTGAAAATTTCGAAGATTCAAACTGAAGGGTACAATTATGTTAAGAACTTATGAAAAACTAAATGAATATGAGCCTACAAAATAGTCTCTGTGTAATTAATATAATATTTAATTGTAATAAAATAAAACAATCTATAGTTTATCGGAATTATTTCTCTATAGTTTACAAGAATTTTTCTCTATATTTCAATGAAATTAAGAAAATTTCGAAGATTTAAATTAAACCGTATAATTTTATTAAGAACTCATGAAAAACTAGATGAATATGCACATACAAATAAATTGTGTATGGATAATACAATATATAATTGTAATAAAATAAAGCAATCTGTAGTTTTTGGGATTAAGTTCTATATAGTTCAGTGGGATAGTGAAAATTTCGAAGATTCAAATTAAACTGTATAATTGCTTTAAGAACTCATGACAAAACGAGGTAAATATGGTTTCTATATGGATAATACATTTAGTTGTAATAAAATAAAATAATCTGTAGTGTATGGGAATAAGTTCTCCATAGTTTATAAGAATTAGTTTTTTATATCTCAGTGGAATTAGGAAACTTTCGTAGATTCAAAATAAACAGTATTATTACATTATTAACTCATGAAAAACTAGGTCAATGAGAGCATGCAAAATGTTTTCTGTATGGATAATACAATATTTAATTGTAGTAAAAAAAATCACTCTATAGTTTACGGGAATTAGTTTTCTGAAGTTAACAAGAGTTAGTTCCCTATAGTTCAGTGGAATTTAGAAAATTTCGAAGATTCAAATTAAACGTCATATTTATATTAAGATCTCGTTTAAAACAAAGCGAATATGCACATGCAAAATAGTTTCAGTATAAATAATACAATATTTAATAGTAATAAAATAAAACAATCTATAATTTATGGCGATTAGTTCTCTATAAATAACGGAATTAGGAAAATTCCGAAGATTCAAATTAAACGTTTAAATTCCATGAACTAATGGAAAATTAAGTCAATATGAAGAAGTTTCTGTATGAAAAATACAATATTCTATTGAAATAAAATCATCTATGCTGACTATGACTCTATGACTACATCATCTATCATCTATGACTACAAATTTACTTTCTAAGTAGTTCTCATTAGTTTACAGAAATTAGTTCTCTATACTTCATGGGAATTATGACAATTTGAAGATTCGAATTAAATGGTTAAGTTTCATTAACAACTAATGGAAAACTAGATGAATATGGGAATACGAAATAGTTTCTGCATGGAGAATATAATCTTTAATTGTAACAAAATAAAATAATCGAGTTAAAGGAAATCAGGTCTCTATAATTTACGGGAATTAGGTTTCCTTAGTTTATGGGAGATAGGTCTCTATAATTTATGAAAGTTGGAAGCATTTTGAAGATTCAAATCAAACGGTTAATCGTCTTTAATCAACAATCTTCGATAACTATGTGAATATGCGCATCAAAATAGTTTCCATATGAAAAAAAATTTAGCTGCATTAAAATAAAATAACTTTAATACAATATGCATTATATATTTTATTTAATCTTAAAATTCTTTTTTTTTCTTTTCATTTAAAATACATATATCAAGGCCTCAAGAAATAATAAAATTGATGATAATATTTAACAAAGAAAATTAAATATTTTTCAGATTGTTTATTATAACAACTCAGTAAAAAAAATATTTTTCTTCAAAGTATTGAAAGAATACAACTTGTCCATTAATCTTTGGGTGCTTTATTTGTTTTTATATCACCATTGAAATCGATAAATGGGTAGGTAAATTTCTTTTCTCAGAAAAAATAATAAGATTTTCTATGCATGATTTTATAAATATATTTCTTAAATTATTGACATTTTTTTCAACAACTTTTCAATGAAAAACCACGCACTTAAAACAAATTAGGCAAATTAACTAACTTTTAATTGATTTAAATGTCTATAACTATCTGAAAGATAAGTGCATAATTTGTTAAAACAAGGATGAAAGAAACGAAAGCAAATTCGACTCATTTAGAGTTTCATTTTTATGATGAAGATTTAAAAGTGAAGTGGAATAAAATAGTACTTAGAATATAGCTGAAGAGTCTGCAGTTGAAATGCTCGACTCCAACTCCAGACTTTTCTAAGATATCGATTCCAACTACGATTTATATCGACATATCATCGAATCCAAGAAAAGTAACAATATTATTACTAAGTTCATGTTATTTATATTATATACTTCTGTTTTTTAAATGTGTAACAACTATATATACTTTTGTTCTTTATTATATTATTATATACTTCTTTATTATATACTTCTGTTTTTTAAATGTGTTTGCATGATTAGGTATTCTATTTAAGTTTATATTTCAGATCAAATTAGCACAATTGCAGGAAAAAAATTTCCTAAATACGTTTAACTAAAATAAATACATTTAGAGATAAATTCTGCAAAAACAATTTTTAAAAAAATATTCCAATTGTAATCCAATTTTTAAAAAAATTTAAAATTGGATAACTCAGAAATTATTTCACCGATTTCTTTCAAATGTTTTATTTTGCTATTTAAAATTACATTCGTTTACCTTTAATTTACCAAATTATTAAAAAATCTTGAAAACTGTGCGACACTTTTTTGTGTCAATAAATATTATTTATTTTACACTTTAATAGTATCCTTTTAAGTATTCAATATTACTTGCTTTTTTTTCATAAAAATTTTTAATTCTTACATCACTTTGCAAAATTCTAAATAAAGTGAAATCTTTCTTAATGTTGTTTTCTTAATTAGTTGAAAATGTTAATAACTTAATAAAAAAATATCGAAGACTTATTAGCAAAAGTGATCGAGATAGAAAGTTTAAAACTGGGGAATGAAATACAGGAACAATTAATTAGCGTCTTTGAATGAAATATCAACAACTAATTAGTTCAACTTCAAATAATCGTGTGCTGCCATCTAGTTATGATAAACAGAAAGTCATATTACAGTGACAGACATAACTATTCAATTCAAAAATTTCTTAATTTTTAATAAATAAATTTATAAAAACACTAAATAATTATTAAAAATTACTTTTTTACAAGGAATTGTATTTCGAAAAGCGAATTTTAGATTGTAATTGCTCGGAATATTTTTTCGATTCGCTTAGAAAGTTCTTGAGTTATTGCGAAATACGCAGAAAATAAAATCTCTTAGCTGTGGATGAATGAATGGATATGTGAATGGGTTCGCCCAATAAACGGGTCGAAGTCGTATTCTTGGTCATCTATGACAGTTACACCTTCCATGGTGTAACTGAAAAACAAGAAAAGCACCCTCTGCCTTAAGTTCACTTGGTTTCAATAAGCAGGCTTACTGACATTGGCAAGTGACATTAGAAACATCAACAAAGTTATTTAAGGTGGTCTGTATATTTACTTATTATTTATTAGTATTCAGTATTAATTTTGCGCACTGCACATAAGCATCTTATTACGAAGAAGATAATGAACATTCACTATTAAACTACTTCAAATGATCCATGAATTTGTCTATTAACTTCGTAACTAAGCCAATTAAACTTGGTTTAAAAATTTACGAATTAAAAGAGAATTTTATGTATGATTATCATTTAAAAACATTAAAATAACTATAATTTTTCGAGAAGCTATAAAAAAAGGTAATCCCAAACAAACACTTACAGCTAATAAATGATTTACCATCAGTATCAACAATGCATTTTGAGCTTGGCCCCCAATTTTATAAACATGTATTTTGAGCTCTGACTATTTTCGTAAGCATGAATTTTGACCTCTGTCCATTATCGTAAACATGCATTTTGAGCTCTGTCTGAACACAGCTCGAAATAGTTTACTAAACTAGACAAAGCTCAAAATACGTGTTTACAGAAATGAGTAAAAAGATCAAATTGTGTGTTTACAAAAATTGGCATCTCTCAAAATGCATGTTTATAAAAATAGACAGAGATAAAAATGCATGTTTTAAAAAAATGGAAATAGCTAGTTCAAAAATGAATGTAGCTTTGGAACATAGAATAAAAAATGGACATAGCTAACTTCGTTTAAGAGTATTGTTCTTTTTTTAAGATTTAACTAATGAATCCAAACCAATTTTTATATGCAATTTTAAATGCAATATCGTCCATTCGCATAAATTACTTGGTTCTTTTTATTGAAATGGTCGTTAAAAAAAAAGACTTTAAATTCAACAGCTGTTTTTACAAGGCTGCCATGGGTACTAAGCATATATAGTAATGATAGTGAATTTACCAAATAGGAATTAAGAGTTTTAAAACTCACTTAATTTTCAGAATTCTGAACGCGAAGATATCACTTGATAAGTTACATCTGTAATACACCTAGGAACCCCGATTACGAAATCTGGAACTTTGCCCCAAATTCATTCGTGTTTGAAAGCTGAAAAAGTGTAGGTTTTTTGTGTCCATTTCGCAAACACTCATTTCGAGCTGTGTTATTTTCGTAAATACGCAGTTCGAGCTGTTACTGTTTTCGTAAGCATGCTTTTTAACATTTGTTTGCAAACTCTTTTTACCAGCTGTGTCCAGATTTAAAAACTTAACTGATGTATATTTAAACCAAATATAAAATTTCATTTTTTAATTGCCTTTTCCAAACGATCTAATTGAAATTTTCGAATGGAATTTTTTATCATAAACAAAAGTTACCCTTAACAGCTGCTGTCTACATTTCAAGACGATGGCAATAACAGTTAAGTTATGAGAGACACACACACAGAGAGACAAACTCTTCATTTTATTATTATATTTAATTTATTTTTCTTTTCTTTCAGTGATCTTTAGCTGCTCATAATTATAGTATGAATACCATTTTATGAATAACGTTCATTTCATGTCAAACAAAAAAATCATTTTACTTAATCTAAATAGCTATAAAAAACTTCTTCTTTTTTTTATCCGAAAGCCCCTCATAACTCAAAAAAGGCAGGAAACATCTTATTAACTTCAAGCTGTGCTATTTCGTTGAGTTCTCTTTATTTATTATTTAAAATTAATATGTTCCGTTTCATATATTTGGGAATAAATGGGACTTTTTGATAATGCCTGGAAAAGCATTAAATTTTTCCTTCTTTTATGACTACCGCTTAAAAAAAATTTTATCACCGGGATGGTTTTATAACCTGATTTTCTCTTTTCCTGAAGAGTTTGAATCGATTTCAATTCAGTGATACTTTTTAGTATGCATTTATTGATATGATAAAGAACTCTAAATTTAAAAAAAGGAACTAAAAGTTATATTTACAACAGTTTCTGGAGATTTTGTTTCCAGAATTATCACAACAAACTATTTTTATTACCCGTACCACTTTGTAGGAAATTATTTCTTCATTTTTTAGTATCTGATATTTTTTTTGGAACTGATTATCCTTACTAAAGCAATATATCGTAATATCATCATTTAATTGCTTTAGTAAAATTTATTGCATTGCTGTCAACCATTTAAACCTCAGATGACATTTTTGTTTTAAAAAACACTCTTTTTTTAATAGGATTTTTTTATACATTTGTTTTGGTTCTATACATTTAGTTTTTGCACATCTGTATTTTCATATATTGTGTTTTCGATATTGTTGTGTTAATGAACTAATCTATTTTTAAAAATTGGCCCTTCGAGGCTCATTAAAAGCATAAACAGATGAATAATTATTTCTCCATCCTTATTTTAAAGTTAATCTTTTCATTATGAATATTAATAATTTTTTTCGTTGACTATTTAAAAACGCGAGTAAATTTCTAAACTGAAAATGGAATTCCATTATCTATAAAAAAAATTAATGGAAAAAGAAAACCAAACTAAATAAATAAAGTTTTTTTTACCAAAATAAATTTAAAAAAGCAAAACAAATGTTTTCCACGCTTTATAAAATATTCAGATATGTCAGATTCTTAGGGTTTTAAACTATCAATTAGTCATTTTTAATTTTGAACATTTTAACGAAATACTAGTTATGTTAAAAAAAAAAGTGGTTTCCCGCACTTTCAATAGAATTTAGTTATAAAGTGCTTTAATTGACTATTAAAAATCTATAGTTTAGGACAGTCTAAAGCAACAAAAAAAAGAGATGCAACATTTTTTCAACTTAAAGAACTAATGACGAAATGTATTAAAAATTGCAGAGTAATTTATAACTATCACAAAAAATAATCTGAGCACTGTATATTTAATAATTTTAAACCTTTTTTTTTTTTACTTTTAATGTAATATGTTGAGCTGTTCAGTTAGTTACAAAACGGTTTAATTTCTTTATTCAAAATTTAATTGTCAACCGTAAGACTATGAAATAAAGTTCAGTCCGAAAATACCGAGCAAAAGTTATTAAATGTACTTTTTAGAAATTTTCGTGAGGTACCAGAGTAATAAAGTTTTTCCACAAACTGCGAGAGTTAGCATCCAACAAGATACACGAAACTTTGTAGTTATGTTACAACACCAAAACGTTAAGCACAAGCGTTATTAAAATAAAGGAACAACTAAATTCCAATTGATTTTTTCAATGAAAAGTATTTTATGAAATAGAAAATTAATTGCAAGCGAAATTTTTCCTTTTCAATATTGGCATATTGAAAAGTCATAATTTTGGCTGCAGTTTCAATAATTTTCAATATGCCTTTAGGAAGAAAAAAAATTAATCAGATATACTTGGGTTATTTTATATAAAGGCAGTCGAATAAAAATTATGAAATACTGAATCCATTCATCAATATTGTTTAGACATGATACAACATGATGATAGGTCAATAAGTACTCGTTGCTATGATCAGTGAAAAATAAAAAATGAAAGCCACATTATTAGCAACATAGGGTTTTTTCTATAAGTTTTTCTTTTTTTAATTTCCAATGAGCTGCACAATCGGTCTTGCCGATGAGCAGACCTAGTGCGTTCTCCAGAGGTGGTATCCACTCTTTCAGGACCACCACGATGGGTGAGATACCGTTGGTTATGTTAATTTGGACGTCTAGTTTCTGCCACACTAGATGGCAGTACCGGGACTCTATTTGGGTGCTAAAATGCACTAGGAATTTAATTTTGCCGGAAAATGCCAAGAGCCAATGAGGCACTTCAAGGATCTTTTACATGCCGCATAATCAGACGACATGGCGGCAGAGGATTTTCTGCATCCCGAAAATCCGGTGTCTGGGCCGGGGATTGAACCCGCAGACTTGGGCTCAGAAAGCCGACGACAAACGAACTGCTCCACCCAGCCACCCTTTTTCTATAAGTAATAACACGAATTCGTGTATTGTCCGGTCATTTAATAGTTAGTCCAGAAACTCTTCAAGTATGTATCTAAAAACCATATTAAGAAGCATTATGATGTAAAAAAGTCATATTTAGAAAAAAAAGTCGCTAAAATTGGGACAAGCCCGTCAAATTAGGAAGGAAAAAAATTGAAACAAATCACTTTTTTGTTAAAATAATCTTGCTTATAATATTATGAAAAATTTATAGAAAATACGAAAGAACATTAATAAAAATATTTAGATGTTTATTTAGAAAATGAATTTTAATCAATTTAGTACATAAATATTCATTGCATTTTACTTTTATATACTATTTTATGTATATGTGTATTTTTTAAATATTCTTACTATCTGATCTTATATTTATACTAACTGTCTATAAATGATAAATAAATGCTGTTGAGCTAAACAAAATGGAAAATAAAATAGAAAATGTTCATTGCATTTACTCTCTAAGCTTACAAAATTCACAATGAAAGAAGTGCGTTGAAACTGTAACAACTTTTGTTCAGAAATTTATTTTTGAAAAGAGCAAATATATTCAAAATAATTATACTGAATGCTGAGTTAGTACACTTATAATTTTTTTCAATGCTTTTCCTTAGAATTACTTTTTTTCAAATAAAACATATTAAACTAATTTACTTAAGTAAGATTCAATTTTTTTTTTCAGTAAACTTTGATGTAAAATAAGGAAAATAAAGAAGGTATTTGCTGAAATTTAAAAAAAGGGAGAGATTTAGAGGGATTTTCATTTAGCTCTTTCTTTGAACTGAATTGTAAAGATTTTTAAAAGTCATCTTCTTTCCAACATAAATAAGAGTAGGACAACAAAAGAATCTTTCTTTAAGAGGTATTATGAAAAAGAAATACTGTTTTCTGAAAAGAGATTTCTTTCGATTTATTATTTCTCATTCTTCAACTTTTAATATAACTTTAAATTGAAAAACACTACAGTTTCAAAATACAGAAATCGCTTATGAAAAATTCTACAGAATTTCATTGGGTGGATATTTAAATTTCTTTAAATGAAATAGTTTTAAAACAAAACATATGACTAATGCTGCTATAAAAGAAGATTTGAATTTAACTCGTGTTTTATTGCGTGAAATGTGTAAGAATATAGTGAACCGAAAGTATAAGGATATAGTGATTTCAGAATTTTTTTCATTTAATGGTCAGATTTTCACAAGCCAAAGTTCAGTTTTAATTGATATAATTCTAAGAAAAAAATCTAAACATTTTTTTATTTCTTGAAATGAATGATGATAAATATATAGTGCTCAAAATAGAAAACGGACCTCCCTGAATAATTTTTAATCTAATGATCGGATCTCCACTTTTTAGGACTCAATCGTAGTAATTCGAGGATGTAACCTAAAATATGCTATTTAATTAAGGCAGTTAATATTTTAAGCTACGAAATCAGAAAAAAAACGTAATTGTTCTGAATTAATCATGCCATACTTTCGACGAATTCGGATTTTCGATCCCCAAAATATAGGAGTTAGCAGCAATGTGAGAAATATGATCTCAATAGTTTGGTTTTCTTAATAGTAATTTTACTTTTTGCATATACCTCTCATACCTTGCGTATGCCTTGTATGTATTTACGTATACTTTGCGTATTTATGCATACCTTGAGAATTTTTAAACTTATTGAAAAGCCTGAGCCACCACGCCTCTATTTTATCGCTTGCAATGCATGATATATGAGCTAAGTATATCATGCATGATATATGATATATGAGTACATATAAGTATACTATATATATGGGCTAAAGGAGAAACTTACCTCCCTGAGTAATTTTTTATTTAATAATCGGTTTTTACGTGAATTGTTGATTCGTAAGGTATATTTTGGATAGAGTTAAAATAAAGTTAAAAAAGTATTATTTTTAAAATTATTTTTATAATTGATACTAGTCATGAATTGTAATTTCACCTAACTCTGTTTAGTTTAGTTAACTTCCCTTAATATTCAGATACTTAAATTTTGTAGAACACACACTTATTGCTTTATTGTTAAAAAGAAAATTAATTTCAACTTAAATTTTACAATACAGACTAAATTTTAAATTCTCTCTGTATTTCTAAAATATTTCAATAGTTTCTAATAACAGATTTCTATAAATTTTCTCTAAATGTTTCAAACAAATCTTAAAAACTTTCTCTGTGCATTTCTAATAAGGTTCGATAAATTCTCTATACATAATTTTTATGAATTACAATAAATTTTCGATACATGTTTAGTAATGACGGCAATTATCTCTCTAATTTTATTTTGAGTACGGGAGTGATCAACAAATTGTTAAAATAGAAAGAAATATTCCCTTTCAAGTCGATTAATTCGCAATATAATAAGAATCCATACCCACTCAGATATTAAAATGCCAATTTTAATGCCTCTTGTAATGTTTTCAAGGCATCCTCATGCTCTTAACCACGTTTACTGACTATTAATAATCCATATCTCTCGAGAGTTTTAATCCATTTCACCTCTTCAACATTCTCCTAGTTTTAAAATGAGACACTCTAAAAGGAATTTCATATGAATAATTCATCAAAATGATGAATTAGAAACTTTTCTCTCAAGTATTCAGCCGAAATGTTTCAAAATAACTCCACGCGAAGTTTAATATTTCGTCTGAAACTACAAATCAATAATTTATGATAAAACGCATTTCTAAGCCAAATTTTTTATCAATAACTGTTATAAAACATTAAACTAGCATAAAATTACGATAGTTTAGATAAAAGGCACCAGTTTAATTCCTCACTTACAGGAAGTTTATGAAAGAGAAGCTCCCCTAGCAGCATACGCTGACATTTCCGCCCATAAGTTGGTACACAATTCTCTGGTCTCACAATGTGTTCTACCTCCCTTGCAAGTTTATAATATTCTACTGAATCATCCTATATTGATTAATCCAGCCGACTAAAGACTCTCTGTGTAGTAAATGGTGACTGGTCATGTTTAACATGTCGGGTCACAAAGTACTCCATGTTCCCATAACAAATCAGTACCTCTGGGGGTACTGAATTGGAGATTGATCACTCTCTGGTTCAGGTCAAAATTACGAGAAGTAGACGAATGAATGAATGCATGAATGGGTCCGCCCTATAAACAGGTGTGAAGCATGGGTGCGGCAGAAGTCGAATTCCTGCCCATAGATGGCGCCACTGGAAAACAAGAACAATCGCACCCCTCTACCTTAGTGGCCGATGAAAACAACAGCATCCTATATTGATTTATCATACCCTATTTAGATAATTGTGCTCATCAACTGATTTCTTCGAAGCTCTTTCGCTAAAGGAGATTTACAAAAAAGACCACAGTCTAAGTGCCTTGCAAAAGAGTAAAACTCTAAATTTAAATTATGTACACCATCTTGCCTTAAGAATTTTCTAGGCTTAGGAACAGACAAATAACTTAAATAGTTTAAAAATTATTAAATTTTTTAAGAAAAATCGACAATTTTTATCAAAATGTTTCAAACTTCGTTAAAAAATAATCAGAATCAATGAATAAATTTCAATTTTTGCAATTTTTTTAAGACCAGATAGTGCAGCGTCGGAATAACTTTTTAACTGTAAAAAAATTTACTCAATTGCTTTTTTTTTTTATTTTCGCGAAACTAAGGCTTTTCTTCACATTAACGATTTGGCACCGTTTTTTTTTTCTTCTTTTTTTTTTTAATTACAGATAGAGCTGGCTAAAGATAGGTTAAACTTCAGTTATAAATAGTCACACAATAATGTAACAGTTATGTATAACTCTTGCAAACACAAAACAGTTATGAAAATAGCAAATAATTATAATTCACACAAAAAATATTTCATGTGTCTTCAGAGACTTTAAAAAACAGTCGCAAGAGTATTGATAATTTACACACATATTTCTCTTATGTGTCAAAATAAACTCAAGTATTTCTTTATCTATTGGCAACAGTATAACTATTATTCATATTATTATATTGTCTTAAATCATAATTTAAGTAGTTTTGAACAGTTAGCCATACGTTAAGTGTTTATCAAGAATAATTTTGTACATTTATAGGGAAAAAAACTTAATTACGAAATAATTATTTAAATTTATTTTTGATGCTTTCTAAAATGTATGTAGAAATTTTAAACACAAACAGTACTTTTACGTTGCTGCATATTAAAATAAAAATTATTATTACTGATGAAGCTTACCTTATATATTATACTGCCGACCGGCCTGTGTAGGGGACAGGGAACTGGCCTTGCAACGGAAAGGTTCTGGGTTTGAAACCCGGGCAAGGCATGGATGTTCTTTCATTCTCTGTACTATCTGTCCTCACTGTTGTAGCGANAAGATTAAACGATTTGCTATGAGTAATAAATAAATTGATGAGGCGTAAGAATACAGAAAAAGGCATATGACTGGGCCTCTTTACAACTAAAAATCATCCTATAAAATGCAGGAGCAATGTTTTTGCGTGACTTTTTGGTGTATAATGTTTACCAACTAAACTTCGTCAGATCTGACTGTAACTCTGTCTCTCCCTCTCCGTCTGGAGAGGGGTGAAACTGCTATTTCACCATCGTTTAGTAAAATAAAAGATTATGCCGAAACTGGACTCGTTAATCATGCTGCTCTGACTACTAATTAACTAAAAAATTTGCAAGCCGGCAGGACTTTTGCTTTGTGCAGGAAACCTCTTAAAAGGAAATTTTTGTGCAATACTATCTCTTGGGACTTAGGCCTAACGTGACCGCTACCTCGTCGAGAAGGATGAGTTCTCAACCCCCTTGGATTGAAGAGAAAAACTTACTTCATTGGATTCCTGATAGAGATAAAAATGTTTTCGATTAGAAATCCCATCCCTTTACAAGTGACCTACGGAAAGTTTAGTTATGCCAGTGCTACTCTGGATTAATCGATGAAGTGTTTTCTCACCCCGGAATGGTTTACGATCCACTTAGATGTTCGACATTCCCTCCCTCCCTCCTACTCAGAACTCAAAGAAAAATAAGCTTCAATTTCTCCTTCACTCTCGGAGACATGTATATGAGATACATGTCTCCTTTATTACTACTCTCTCATATACATGAGAGAGTAGTAATAAAGCATTGGGATGAGTTTACTATCTTTTCTCACAACAGAGATAGAAATAATTTTAATACTTCAAATACCTACTACGTTAAAGTGTCACGAACCCATCCCTACGGTGGTTCGTCTAGTTTAATAGCTACCAAAAATATTTTAAATTACTACAAAAATTCACTGTCTATGTAGTCTCAACAATATAGTGGACATCTCTTCAAAATATTTAAGGAACTGGAAAGTAATGTCGCTTCGGTGCAGTAAATCGTCGTTAGTCTTAAAAATCGATTCATTTTTTTAATCCTTTTCAATTCATTGTAGATCCGGCACTGAAAGGTTGTTGCGAACGAGGGTGAATACATTATTGATTAAAAATAAAATCTTTGTAACAAATGACAAATCCACCGAAAATACTTTACTTTTCTGTTCCCCTAATAGTTAAAATTGAAATTAAAGTACTTCCGAGTGGGTAAAACAGTAGGCAGCAACTAGACGGTAAAAAGCTTTGGTTTATATATTGTTTAAAACTAATTAAGGTGTTAGAATTGATGGAAAGGTTGAAGAATCAGAATACTTACATACAGTTTGTGCTGTGCATACGGCGTGGTTGCTTTTAAAGTTTATATGTTGTACAATATTATTTTAAAGTGGGCCAAGCGGATCTCCAAAGGCGGCTATTGGTTTAATTCTCCACTTAAAGTCATCCAAAGACGAAAAAAAACAATTTGCCGGCATTTACTTTCAATTAATTTTCAAGTAAAAAAAATTTACTTCAGTGGGGATGTCTCTAATCCCCCTTCAACTTCATCCAACACGCTTTTAAACAATACACTAACATAAGAAATATTCTGAATTATACAAATATTCAATTACTTTTCAATATATAATCCACAGAAACTCGATTTGTTACAAAGAAAATCGGATATACTTCACAGGGGGAAAAAATGGTTGTCTGCGAGCACTAAATACGCCAATACGTGATCAAATTTCTACGCAACTTGTTACAGCAACTATAAGAACACCTGATCTGTCCAATAGAAAGAAATATAATGATGATAAGAATTCTGATCTTCATAAGACAAGAATAATTGGATCACATGACAAGTAGTTATCCATGGTATCATTTATTCAGAACAGACTTAAGAAACTCGCTTCATAGTAGAACGCTGTAAGCAGAAGATAAGCGGAGTTGATAAGTTGAGCGGAGTTGTAAAAAAAATTTGATATGTGACTTCATCGGAAGATTTAATTTCAAAGAATAGCTTATACTGTTCAAAAATAGGTTCGATTTTAAAGGATAGAATTGGATTGCACGTTTAAAAACAAAAATCTTTTAGCTTTTTAATGCTAAACATAACAAGGGTAGTACAAAAAGGTTTTTTTTTAAAGTAAATTTATCGAGCATCCAATGAAATCCGACGTTTAACACAACAAGGTGAGAACCTTTAGGAAAAATACATTGAAGAGAAAAATACATTGCATTGCTTAGAAAAATGCATTGCATTGCTTAGAAAAATACAATGGAACACTTAATTAAAAAAGGTGCTTGTGCAACTTGAAAACAAGTTCAATTTGCAAGTTAGAACTAGATACAATGTTTAAAATCAAAATTACTTCAGATTTTTACTGGAGAACTTAAATGGGAAAGCATGAAATAATTACTAGTGCCATTCTATGCAGATGACTCTGTAAAGTAATCAAGTAATCATGAACCTCGACTTCTACTTTTTAACAGCCATGGTAGGAATCTCAACCTCGATCTGACGACGAGGACAGCCTCTGATTTCTATCTCCCTTTTCAAACTTCCACAACCCAACCAATGAAAAGACTTTAAATCACTAGAGATTTAGCGTGCACTTTTCTGCCCATACATGGGCGCAGAAAAATGAGTTATGAATAGCTGTTAGAATAATAATAAACCCAGTAACCCACAATAAACCCAGATGGTCAAAGGTCTCAACCCCTGAATTGGTACTTTTCTTACAGTTTGACCGGAAACATAAATATCGCCCTCCCAAACAGATGTTCCAAAAACAGGACAGGATCTCAAATGCATTTAATCTTAAATCTCTACTTTAAGTATAAGAAAAATTCAATTAAATAAACAATTGAAATAAAGTAAATCTCAAAATAAATTAGTTAAATTTAAAATATAATTAAGCTACAATTAAAGATATCGATACAATTAAAGAAGATATCGTAACAATACCTGCCGGTTGCTGAAGCGGTTATATATGTTAGAGATATAACTTGATGTGCCTGTTTCTATAATTTGGGATCCATTTTGCGCTGACACATCTGGCTTTCAATTTAAATATAGCACGAAACTGCTTGAGATCTACAGCAAAACAATTCAGCTTTTGAAATTCAACAGTTTATCTTTTCAAATCAGTTCATAGAAATTTTAAAATAACAGTGATTGAGAGTTATTAAAATCATAATTGCCACCCAGAAATCAACGAAAACGACAATATTTTCGTTTTCATACTACCCTACTTTTTTCATTTTTTATAACCGTCATTGAACAGCAGACCCAATTTTGGGCTTACGACTATTAATGTTCAACTCCGTAGTTTTCTAATTTTTTGAACCAATCCAGAAGTGTACAGTGCGACTCTACAGATTTAACGTGCATCAGTTACCATTAACTACACGGGGAGTCTTCGGCCGCCGGGAATCGATCCCACGAACTCTTAAACATGGGCCTAGTGCCCTACCAACCAGGTTATCCCAGCCTATACTACCCTACTTATTCCATGCCTAAATACCCTGGATTGGTTCAAAATTACAAGGCTACGGAGTTGAACATTAGTAGTCGTAAATCCAAAATTGGGTCGGTTGTTCAACGACGGATATAAAAAAATATTAAAAAAACCTAGAAAAATGGCGGCTATATATTTCGCTATCAAAATTATCAAAGTGATATTCTATCCAATATTTTACTAACTGCTCCCACTACTTTTAAAACAAATTTCTGTAATCTTCTACCTGCAATAATTCTCACATTTACCACCATCTAAGTTTGTCAAATCTCAAACGATACAAAAGAGAGACGCGTGTGATAGTTTCGAACCTTTCGTTAAAGAGACTTCTTTGAATTATTTATAGATCTCTATGGTCCATTCTAATCAAAATGCTAATTTAGGATATACAGTACGACATTACTGAAACAATCTTTTAACCTTATCCGTGAGTTCTGACCATTAATAAACAAATTTACTCGAGTGCGCATCCTTTTCAATACTTCAAACGGGGAAATTTATTTTCAGATACCGATATGAATAATTCATAATAAATTAACATTTAACAGAAGCTTTACCAAATTACAGCATTTTGGTGAAACCAATGAAAGTGAGAATTTATGATAAGTTAATACTCTTTTAGAATATTTTAAAGCTTTCCTATTTTTGAGATATTAAAATAAAATTCATTAAGAACAACTTAAATGTTTTTAAAGTGCATGCACACTTTCGGAATTTTTTTACAATACTTTGTATATCAAAATAATATTCAAAGCAAATTTTTCTCTACAAATATTGATTCATTGAAGTTATTTCATCTGTAATATTCTTTTTCTCTGGAATATAATGTAATCTAAGCTTTATTGACAAGTATCAATGGTATAAAGAATCAATGCAAGTATCGAGTTACAAGCAACAAGTATCAGGTAACAAATACAAAATCAATGGTATAAAGAATCAATACAAGTATCGAGTTACAAGCAACAAGTATCAGGTAACAAATACAAAATCAATGGTATAAAGAATCAATACAAGTATCGAGTTACATGCAACAAGTATCAGGTAACAAATACAAAATCAATGGTATAAAGAATCTAAATATAAGACCCAATTAATATATTTATGTGTATATGAAAGTGGGTGTCTATCAATTTGTTTGTTCCTTTGAGACTCCTAAATTATCAGACCAAGAGCGATGAAATTTGACATATTGATAGTTCGAAGCACGGAAAGGGTCACAAATAGATGGATTCATTTATGAGAGCGTCTTTTTTATATATATATA
>NC_092211.1:70963596-71086798 GCF_043381705.1 Parasteatoda tepidariorum | reverse complement strand
AATGAAAATATATATATATATATATTTAAAAGACTACTAATGCTCAACTCCGTAGCTTTGTAATTGTGAACCCAATCCAGGTGACAAGGGAACTCCTGGATCGAGTATTGGATGAAATTTTGCCTTCGTGGAGGACTTTTTGATGGAGCTAACCCGCATTTGAGTTACATGGGGATAAAAACCATGAGAATCAGAAATCACCATTGATAAAAATTAAACAGCATACTTAAAAAAATAATAACATTAGTGATGTTTTCTATCTTTGCTCTTATGAGCTCACGGTACGATCTTTCACATTAAATTATTTTTAACTCGTTATGTCAGAAAAGCTAACGTAGTAACGTAAACGGACTACATTATCAAATTAGTATTCTTACAACTATGAGCGTGTTAATTTTGTTTTGAGTGTTATAGCTTTTAAAATATGTTTCTATAAAGCAAAATAATTTAAAATTAATGGTAATTGGAATAAATAATATGTACTGAAATGCAAAGATTAATGGATAAATAGTGCTAATTCATTTATGAGAGCGATGAAAATCGTCATGTAGTGATTGCGAATGATGCTTGATTAATTTTGATTATAGGAAATACTTGTAAAAACTAAAAGCTACGTTCTTCAGAGCCAAATTTTATTAACTCGTTCAAGAGAAACGTAAACAAATCATCATATAATGTTTAATGCCAATGATGCTTAGTTTAATTCTGTGACTGAATACTAATTTAAGATATCCGACTTGCTTCGACAACTTTTTTTTAAATACTAATATTAAGTTTTAAAAAACTAGTTTATTCGTTTTATAAAGTATAAAAACTTATAACATCGGCAAAAAAATATTATTATTATTTTATTTTTTAAAAAATGATCATTTTTAGGTAAATAATAAAGTATATTTTGTTATTAGATATATAATAAAGTATATACGCTAAACACTTTTAAAAAATTTCTACCGCTTAAAACAAGAGACACTTTTAGTATTTCATTTAGAAGATTATCAACTATATTTGGAACTATTGTCTTAAAAGCAAGCGCATATACTAATGAGTTAGAAATCAATGCATTTAATAAAGCGAAGTTTGAAAAATTTCCGCACTTGTCTTTGCGAAAAAACATGCAGAAAAGAATGAAATTCTACTTTTCTCTTAGTCTGTAGTTCAAAGCATGTGTGTTACAATCATAAACACTTATGAAAAATTGTCGATAAATATTTAAAAAATAACATGAGATATCAGGTTTAAGGTGGTGGAAAATGGGGGAAAAACTGATTTTGAGATAAAGGCATTTAAAAACTGTTGTCCACTATTATCATCTTATCCACAGTAGTCTATCCACTGTTATCACTTTGCACAAAAGCTGCTACAGCATTGACATTAACTGAAGTACAAACAAAATTCAAGTGTTTTTAGAAAGCTAAGAATACAGGCATTTTAAATTTATAATAAACTCAATTTCGAAAACTTTGCCCAAAATCATGTTTTTGCACTAGTCAGATACTTTTAATAAAAAAATAAATATTGTACAAAAAACCTAAGGAAATAGAAAAATGGAGTTGATTCATTTAAAACAATTGTGAAAAATCACCAAGCTATTATTGACAGTGATCCTCATTTAATTTTGGTATTAGGTACTCTGGCGAATTAAAGGTTCTGTTCCACTTTTTGTAAGTTGTAGTTGTTTATTTATGTAGCTCTAGAGCTGCACTAGAACTGAGCTATTGGCGACGGTCTAAGAAACATCCCTGAAGATAATCCGGAGACATGCCATAACAATTTTGTTTCTACAGGGAGGGAATACTCCCCATCTTTGGTAGCGCAACGACATGCGCGAAGTCTGATATCGCACTCCCTCAGCCCCTTCATCTCCTGATCAAAATGGTCACCCACCTACTCAGTGACCGCAACCAGTGATGCTTGACCTTGACTTGGGTGATCTACTGGGGACAATGTCTTACGATCAGTTCTCTGTGGGACATATTTCTGGTAAGAGTAAACTTCGAGTTAGGAAATTTTCCGTTGAAGACAGCTGGTGAATAAAGACAGAAAGTTAACCCACGAGTAACCTTTATCCGAATATATTCTGATCTTTCAATTGCACTCGGGTTAGCCCAGTGTGGTAAATTCGGGGTTGATGTTTCATTTCATTTTTAATAGAAATTTTTGTACTTTTTGAGATGTTATATGTTATTTCTTCTTATGACTGTTATATTTGCACTAATTTATGTGCGTTCAGTAAATTAGACAAGAGCTGGTAGGAATTTTCATTTCTAGCATTTACACTTGTAAAATATTGATCTGCAAGCCGGCCAGGTGGCTGAGCGGTTAGCGTGCCTGACTGCGAAGCCATAGGCTGTGGGTTCGAATCCCGCTCTGGGCATGGATGTTACTCTCTCTCTCTCTCTCTCTTTGTGTTGTCCTCTGTTGTGTGTGTGTATGATGTGTGAATGTGGCCCACCCTATAAACGGGTTTGTGGCAGTGTGGCGTGGGCAATGTTGCTCGCCTCCGTGACTTTGGTTCACAGGTGCCCACTGGGTTACGCGAAATGAGCAACAATTCTGGCATAGTATAGGCAGGGATTCAAATTCAGTGCCTGCCATTGGAAAAAAAAATATTGTTCTGCAACAAAAAGGCAATGTAAAGAAAAATACCGAAATATTATAAAATACTTCAAATATTTCTAGACTTCAATAATATAAAAAGTTTCGTAGAAATATGATGTTTAAACGCATGTTTTTAACTTGTTTTATACATTAAATTAACAATAATTTTCAACATAAATAAGAACTCAGTTTTTTTGGTTATCAGTGAAACACATACGTCACCATAAGACGTTTCAGATTCAAAATTTAGTTAGTTGGAATTTTAAAATTAGCTAGTTGGAATCATAATTTCTAAAGCAAACATTTACACTAACGCATAATTTCTAACGCAAGCATCTTACTCTATGACAAAAAAGCAATATAAAAAAATCGAAACATCACTTCAAATATTTCCGTGCTTCAATAATATAAAATGCTTCGCAGAAATATGTTGTTTAAAGGTATGTTTTTAACTTATCTCATTCATTAAATTAAAGAATTTTAAAATAAATAAATGTAATAAAAACAGAAAACTCTTATGTTATCAGTGAAACACATACGTCCTCATAAAGCTTTTCAAATGAAAAATTAGTTTAATTGTAATTTAAAAATTGCAATTTCACATTCTAAATATCGAAACAGAAATATTTACCAATCAATATGCTTCGTTTTCTACAATAAAAGCAGTCACGAATAATACTGTGAATAAACGTTGAAATCATTACATAGAAAAAAGAAAATCAATATTTAGTTCTTTGATAAATCATTCTTTTGAAATTAATTCTGCTTACGCATCATGCATACAAATACTTTACTTAATAAACAAAGAGGGGATTTCTTCTCAAAAGACTCGATTCAGTATTCTTTTAAGAGCTTGAATTGAATTCAAGATTCAATTCAAACATTGTACGTGTCTTTGAATAAATTCGAATTTCAAACAAAAGCAAGATAATATTAAAGCAAAAAGTATCGTTAATTAGCGTTTACATTGGGTGTTTTCAAAAATGCAGCACAAGAGGTTAGTATCAATTCTTTTCAACTTTTGAGTTTCGTAACCTGTTTAAATTATTCAGATTTTTGCGAAAAGTTCGGATTTGAATCATAAGTACTGCATGCTTGAAAATTCCCATTTGTTTGATGATAAAGAAATATAATTTTTATATTTTTACTCTTTATTCTACTTTTATATTTTTCTACATTATGATCTTTTTTTGTATTGTTGTTGTTGCAGTTTGCCATTAAGATAGAGGGGGTGCGATTGTTCTTGTTTTTCAGTGGTGCCATCTATGGTCAGGAATTCGACTTCTGCCGCACCCATACGTCACACCCGTTTTTAGGGTGGACCCATTCATACATCCATTCATTCGTCCACAGATAGGAATTTTTTGACCTGAACCAGAGAAAGATCAATCTCCAATTCTGATTGACCTCATCTCTAAGGTTCCAAAACTATTGTCATAAGTTCCTGGCTTAAAATCAAGGATATAATCTGACCCAAAACAATTTATAAACAAACAATTAAAGAAAGACATCACTGAGAATTGTTCCCAAGAATATATAAATAACTAAAACTAGCAATATAGGAATCTTAAGGTATGAAATTTCGAAATAAGTTGCGCTATCAATGCAACTCAATGAAAAACATTTTAAATCCTTTAATTCAATTATAATTTGAGTTTTCATTTAACAGTAAGAAAACATTATCTGGAAAGATTATGGAGATAATATCAAAATGTAGAACATCAATATTTTAATCATTAACGTACTGGGTAACATTTATAATCAATTTAAGAAGTGAAGCGATTTAAAAATTCCCAAATTATGCATCAAAATTGCCGAACCTACTACTATTTATAGCATAAGACTCACCGCACCTTTCGATTTACTTTTGACATTTGACGTCCTATGTTTATAGAAAGTGCAAAAACAATTATAAAAAAGAAATCTATAAATAAAAAAGGAATTATCTATCTTGTTAAATTGCAGCAATCAGAAGTATTTCTGAATCTTTTTTTTTCTGATTAAAAGATAAAACAAACATTTAATCACAATAAGGAAACATTATTTGAAAGATGTTAAACATTTAATCACAATAAGGAAACATTATTTGAAAGATGTTAAACATCATGTTCATTTGTATGTATATTTAACCACTATAAGGAAATGTCATTAAAATGGTTTTTAATACTTTGCGAAACATACTCGTTCAACTACATAATTTATAACGATAATAAACTCTATTGAAATGATATTAAATAATCTGCTAAATATACTCGTTTGCATTTACTCTTTATCACACTGAAATAACGTTTATAAAACGATATTTAATACTTTGCAGAACACACTCATTTATAAGGATGTTTTATCACAATAATGAAACATTATTTGTAGGATGTTAAATATCATGTGAAACACGTTCATTTGTATGTATATTTAACCACAACAAGGAAGCGTTATTAAAATAGTTTTTAATATTTTGTAAAGCATACTCGTTCAATTGCATATTTAATCACGATAATTAACTCTGTAGAAATGATATTAAAGGATGTTCTTATTACACTCGTTTGCATGCGCCCTTTATCACACTAAAAAAACGATGTTTAATACTTTGCAAAACACACTCATTTACATAGATGTTTTTTCACAATAATGAAACATTATTTGAAGGATGTTAAATATCATGTAAAACACGTTCATTTGTATGCATATTTAATCACAATGACGAAACTCTATTAAAATGGTTTTTAATACTTTCTAAAACATACTCCTTCAATTACATATTTTATCACGATAATTAACTCTATAGAAGTGATATTAAATGATGTTTTAATTGCCCTCTTATGTATGAGCCCTTTATCACACTGATAAAACGATGTTTAATACTTTGTAAAATACACTCATTTATATGGATGCTTCATCACAATAAATTGAAGTGTTGTTAAATACTATGAAACACACTTTTTCGTGTGTGCTTTTTATTAAATTAAAGAAACGTTATTAAAATGTTGTTTAATACTTTACGAAACATATTAGCTTATATTAATGTTTTATCACAGTAAAAAACGTTGTCAAAATGATATTAAGTAACATGTGAAATATATTGGTTGGTGAGCACATTTTATCACAATTAAAAAACCTTATTAAAACGTCATTTAATACTTTGCGAAACTCATTTGTTTCTTTCGCAATAAAATTTTTATTTAAATGATGATAAAAAATAAATGCGAAACAATCTAATTTGTAAACTCTTTATACCTCAATAAAGAAACGTTATTGAAACGTTGCTCAATTCATTATAAAACACATTATTTTATATACATGTTTTATTACAATGAAAACGTTATCGAAATAATGTTAACTACTCTGTGAAACACTTTCATTTATATGCACATTTTATCACAATGAAGAAACGTTATAAAAACAATGTTAAATACTTTATGAAACACAAGCACTTGTGTAAACATTTTATTGCATTAACAGAACATTATTAAAATTACATTAAATTCTTTATATAACACACTCACTCATAAATATTTGTTTCATCACAGCAAATAACGTTATCAAAATGATATTGAATACAATTGGGATCACACTTATTTATATACGTTTTTTATCACAAGAAGAAACGTTAAAAAAGTGATTTTCAATACTTAGCAAAACACAACCTTTTGTATAAACAGTTTAACACTATTAAGAAACGTTATTATAACCGTGTTAAATAATGTGAAAAATCATTTGTTTACATACGTATTTTAAGACGAAAAGAAACGTCATTAAAACAATATGTTTAAGGTCAATGGCACACAATAGCTTGTATTTGTATACACATTTTATGACGATAAGTATTCCGAAAATTTTCTTAAGAGTAGGAGAAGTTTGTATATCTATTTCTGTATGTCATAAATATATTTTATGATGTCAAATGTATTTTCAACTTCTAATACATACTTTCGTATTCTATTCAATTCCATACACCCATTTCGAGTTCTGGAAATCTGAAAGAATACTTTCTCACGAAATTGTCTTTTAAATGCACTAGCAATAAAAATTGGATGTCATTCCGTATCTATTTGTGTTTGAAATGATTCAATTTTATTTCCCATATTTTTCAATAGCAGTGACTTAGAGAACAGGATAAATGAAAAATATATGGGCATTACGAACGGCTATAGCAAATATGGTTGAAATGGGATTTCTGCTGGTAAAATAGGGTAAGTACTTGCTCGAAACCAATCGAACTGTTTCCTTAGATGAAAACTAAAATAGGATTAACAACGTCATAAAATTTTCCGTCAAATATCATTGGATATAAAAGAGATTTGAAGTCCTAGAAAATATGGTGTTTACAATGTTGCGTACGAAAATCAAATTGAACCTTAAAGTGATATCGTTCAAAAAATATATTCGATGTATTTAAGGATACATTCTTGAAAATATTTATAGAAGCTTTGAAATTTAAGAATGTTCTTCAAAGTATATTCTCGCCTATCTAAAGAAAAATATGGTTGTATTCTGTAATGCATTCCCAGCTGACAAACAGCTTAATAACTTTTGATCTAATGGCTGGATTTTCACGGACTGATACTCAATTTTAATGTCCCGAGGACCTAACCTTAAATGTGATAAGTAATTGGTGCAAATGATGTTTTAAATTGAAAAATCAGGCACAAAGACGCATTTTCTCTGAATAAACTCATTTTTTTCAATGAATTCTGATTTCTGATCTCAAAAAAGGGAGAAGTTAACTTCTATCTAGAAAATATGGTCACAATAGTTTATTCAGGACAGTGGTCAAAAACTCCGGCCCCTTTATGTTAATTTCACTTTTCTAATTGTTTGTCTTATCTCCGTAATTGAAAAAACGAATCAAAACATTTTGGCACACGTTATAAAAATTTCTTATTAAAAGATATTTCCAATTTAAAAATATTTTTTATAATTATTTATTATTTAATCAACTAAAGGTCGAAAGAATTTTGAATTATAAAGTATACAAATTTTTACACCTATCTAGCCTACATTATTTTAAAAAACTACATCCAAAATTCTTCCCGTGTTCAGTTTACAATTATTTCCAAGTGGAAATATCTGCCAGGATAATGACATTTCATAATTTTTCAGCTTTTTACTTTCATGCTCTTTTTTTTACACTGTTAGAATTTTCATTCGAAAATTAAGATAAAATTACCGGCAACAGTCAGTCAATCCTATTAACCGTAAAGTTTACAGCAAAGAACATTTTTTACCTTTATGGTTCCGAAACCATTTACAACTAGCATGGTTACAAAACCATAAATAAAAACTATACTGTTCTTCAACCATTTACAAATAGCACGGTTTCAAAACCAAAAAAATTTTTATTTATCTGGACATTGGAGCTAGACTTGTCGTTAGGCAATGAGCATTGAAGTCAAGTTGTAGTTGACTTTTGTTTTATTAAATGAACCATAGAATGTGGTTTAATTAGTTTATCTGGTTGCTTCACCTATCGTAAGCGATGAGAAATACGAGACTTTTTGTGCTAAGCAGCTTTATGGTGCTACCATCTATGCGTGAATGAGTATATCGTATTTTAATAGTCCAGGGTCACAATTTAGAGAGTGCAGGACGCAAGAAACTCTTCATGTGTTTAAGAGAATGGAGAAAATACTGTGGCGTCAACACAGGGATTCGAACCCCCGTTATGTTTATCATGAGAATGACGGATTAGGCTGTAATATGTACCCATCTGCAAGGAACTTCATTAGGTGGGGCTAGTTGGTGCGATAAAATTCTGATTGTTTAACCGTATTAGGTGAAAGCAGTTAATAAACGATTTCTCACTGTTAACAGCTTGAATCTTATTTACAGATATCCATCTTATTTATAGATATTTGACTCCTTTGTTTGAATATGGAAAAATTACAATTTAATAAATTGTTATGTAACCATTTTATCAGAGAAATTTCTAACAGTGTAAGCTCGACGCTTTTACTTTATGCTGTTAACAGCAAGGTTTTTTTTTTTAAAAAAAAAATAGCTTAGAGAGAGTGAAATAGTTCACGTTGTTAATGATTTAGAAGAGCTATAAAAATAACAACATAAAAACCTATTTGCTTTTTAAATTTCCAGAAATGATTTTGTTTTCTGAATTTGTCTCCTCTGTTGCTACTGGAAGAATCAACGAATTTAACAAATAATCGAAAAATTTAACAAATTGGCTTACAGATCATGTATTTAATATAAAAAATAATAAACGCTAGTCTTATTTATGTAGGTTATAGAGAAATGAAAATAAGTGGCCAGATAAATGACAAATATTTGTATGACATACAAACTTGTATCTGAAATATTTATTTTTACAAAATATTTTGGAAATCATTATGTATAGCAAGTAGTTATTGAAAACATGGCTGGTGATATGCCAGGAAAATATTATTTTGTAATTCAGTATACATTTCTAAGTATCTATATAATTGTTAAAACAATTATACTGATATTTAAAGGTGTTTGTCCTTCTTTCTAAAATGTTTGAGCAAACTCCTTCTAAAGCTAAATCTTTCTAAAACACTTACTATATTGGTATAAATTAAAACATTTTACTATATGATATTGGATTTTAGCGTCAGTTCAGGGCCGCCTCGAAAGAAGGAGGAATAATATCTCCTCCTTCTTTCGAGGCGGCCCTGGTCAGTTACAGTAAATTGACGTATTTGATGAGAATCACTCACATATAAAAAGAGTTTTGCAAAAAATTTTTCCCCTTTCATCATTTTGACATAAATTGGACACCGGTATCCATTTCATATATTTTTTTCTGACTGTCAAATCACAAGCAAAAATAATTTTTTTTTAATTATAAAAAAAAAATTTCTAATACTTAGTTACTGAAATAAATCTATTAGATTATAGGAATTATATTTGCATTAAAATATAAAATTTAAAAAAATTTATATTTAAAAATTTATTAATAATTGATTTTGTAAATTAAAAAAATTTCAATGATAAATCACTGTTTCTCTTAAATCTAAATAACTGCAAATAAGTGCAAATTTGAAAAATTATTGTTTAGAAGTGAGCCATATTTGGAAGATTTTACCTTTAAAGCTGATAAAGACTCTGGTGTTTCATCATGTATATCATAACCATAAAGTATTAATATGCTAAATATAATATTTTTAATTTATTTGACCTAAATAATTAAAATATAATGAAAAAAGTACTAAAAAATATATTTAATAAAAGTTCTGCTCCAAAGGTTTAACAACTTTCAAAGCATTGGTTTGAAAGACAGAGGATAATAGAACAAAATAAAACCTAAAGCAAAACTCGTAGTAAAAAAAATCCTTTAAGAAAAATACTCAAAATCTTTTTGCTATCTTCCTCGCAAACAAGAACGCTCTTTGAATAAAATCAATAATTCCTAAGCAAATTACTTGTCAGAAAAAATTTAATAGCTTTTGAATTCTTTCTCAAAAATCTTTACTTCTCCGCTTAAATGTTTAATTTAAATGAAATTAAATTTTTATCAATGAAATAATCTTGTAAATTAAAAAAAAAGTTCTAAAATATCCATTACCCAAAAAATTAAATTAAATTCACACTTCTTCCTTTGAAGCAAAGAATGAAAAAAAATCATTTCGATCGGTCGAATTCAATTTCATGCTCCCTTTGACTGATATTTTGACTGATATTTTGATTGTATTTTTATCGCATATTTCTTCCATTTCACGCTGACTAATAATTTAAAACCAATGTTAGTTTAAAAAATGGTATTAATAAATCGCCGGTAAAAAGAAAATATCACGCCAAGGGATTATGGATTGAAAGCTTTTGAAGTTTTCAATAATAAATTGCGAAATGATATTTCTTTAAAAACACGTAATTAACAGAAAACCTTTTTTTAATCAAATTTCCGATTGATTTCTATTGTTATAAACTTTCATCAAAGCCTTTTAGTTAGGTTTTTTCCCACATATTTTGGATGATTTTAATCTAATTTTGAGAGAAATAAAGGAAAACGGGATAAAACTGGATAGCTAAGGTTTCCCTGTTGGAGCTAATTTGTTCGACAAGCAGGGAACAGACTAAACAATGAATAGTTTGATTAAACTGTCAGATTTAATCAAAATATTCATTGTTTAGTCGTGTACAATATATAATTTTAAAAAAAGTCTGAAATGTGCTACTTTTTTATGAATGATCTCCCGGTCCTACGCATTACTATTGAGGTAAAGTCAGATACGCATATTAATTCTATGAAAAATTTAGAAATACTGGAATTTCAGTGCTAAAACTGGGTAGCTACGATTTCCCTACTGGATCTAAATTGTTTGACCTAGACACTTTCAAATTTAATAAAAATGTTTATTGTTTAGTCGTGTGCAATATATAATGAAAAAAAAAGTCTAAAATGTGTTACTTTTTTAATAAATGATTTTTTTCTAGAAAATGTCAAATCTCCCGGTCTTACACACAGTGGGGTACTAGTGGGGTAAAGTAACACACATTAATTCTATGGGAAATTTAGAAATACTGGAATTTCAGTGCTAAAACTGGGTAATTAAGATCTTCCTACTAGATCTAAATTCTTTGACCAAGGCACTGTCAAATTTAATCAAAATATTCATTGCTTAGTCGTGTACAATATATAATTAAAAAAAGTCTAAAATGTGCTATTTTTTTTATAAATGATTTTTTTCTAGAAAATATCCAATCTCCCGGTCTTACACACAGTGGGGTACTAGTGGGGTAAAGTAACACACATTAATTCTATGGGAAATTTAGAAATACTGGAATTTCAGTGATAAAACTGGATGGCTAAGATTTCCCTACTGGATCTAAATTGTTTGACCTAGACACTTTCAAATTTAATAAAAATGTTCATTGTTTAGTCGTGTGCAATATATAATTTTAAAAAAAAGTCTAAAACGTACTACTTTTTTTATAAATGACTTTTTTCTAGAAAATGTCATATCTACCGATCTTACACGTTACTAGTGGGGTTTAGCTAGATACACAAATTAATTCTATAGGAAATTTAGAAATACTAGTATTTCAGTGAGCAATGCTCAGTGAGTAATTTACATGTGAGTGAGTAATTCACTGAGTGATTTACGTGTAATGAAGTAATGACCTCACTCAAGAGGGAGAGAGAAGGGGACAATTGTCCAGAGATTGTTATAAATTATTTTTGTTTAAAAATAATTTAAATTTATTTCTTAAAAACAACTTTGACTTGACCAAAGAAATCTTCCAAGCACTACCTGAATATTTTTTTAGAAATTATTTTTAATAAAATATAAAGTCTCTAAGTTTTTTATAAATAATTCCACAATTTGGAAGAACGTTGATTTTTTAACTATATTTCAACTTTTAATTTTTTTTAGTCACGTTTACTCCTTCCCCCGAAACCCTCCTCACTTTTTTTAATTAAAGAGAATTCTGACTTTTTCAGTACTTTTTGAAAGCTGAGTATTCTTAATAATTTAAATAACAGACTTTTATTAATAAAAAATTTAATGAATAAAAAAAAATTCAAAAATGAAAATAAATTTTTCTTACAGTCAGGAAACCGTTTCGAGGGAGTGGTCAAAAGGAATCTTTCATAGTGTTGAAAAACTGAAATAAAAACATATACTAAATGACAGGGCACAGATTCGAACCTGGGATCATATGGTTGCCAACTTGAGATGCGCTTTAACTCATGACATAGAGACACATTGACACCTCAGGCATGCTTTTTTTTATATGTATTGAAATAAACACGTTTACCATAACTAAACATAATTTTATAATTTAGTCATTTTTACCTCATCTTTGCTGTAGTGTGTTGTGGACAAAGAAAAATTTAATAACATTTATTTATATTTCTAGATGCTTAAATAATTTTCAAAAATATAACGCCCATATTTTCAGATAAAACCGGCTTCCCCGTGGCAAAAAATTAGTTTAAAAAATCATAAAATGCCTTCCACATTTTATTTTCCAATTGCATATTTCTTTGTATGTTTGGGACAAAACTGATTTGTTTTTTTTTTTTTTTTTTTTTTTTTTTTTTTTTTTTTAAGAAATTGCGGAAAATATTTCGAGGCATATATTAACATTTTTAGAAAACATGGCAACTATTCTTTCTTACGAAATCAGTTTAAATTATTCTTCCTTTTCAAAAAATTATGAAAAATTCGTTAAATATCCTTCACATTTTATTTTGATCTTGAATATTTATTTGTGTATTTGGAGCAAAAAGAACTTGCGGCAAGTATTTCGAGTAATATATTGGCATTTTTAGAAAATAGGGCCATTATTTTTATTTGGTGAAATCAATTTTTAAAAAAATTATTAAAAAAAATTTATTGAAGTACTCGTTACTTGAAATTGTTTTCTGAAAACAGACTCTATAAAGTAAGAACCGAACGCACCACACAGATTGATAAAATGCATTCGAGATGCGTTTTAAGAAATCAGATCTATAAGTCTAGAAAATGAGGGCATCATAGCATCTTCTAACTATCTCTAAGCATAAATTTTATAAATTGGGGATCAAAACCCAGTCTTTCCTACCAACGGTTCGATGCCTTGACTATTAAACCATCGAGGTTCTATAATTTTAATAATAATGGAAAAATTCGTTTCTTGTCACCCCTAATAAACAGAGTGTTTTTCTTTACTTAGAATACACTAGCCCAACTTGCCAGAGTAACATTCTTTTTGCGTGAAATTGGCAAGACAAAGATTTACATATACATTTTTTTTAGCTCGTCAGAATTAGTTTATGGCACTATCTACATGTATTACACAAAACAGGTCACATTAAGCGAATGTTATACTATATCGCTAATATCATCAACAATTGCATGATCGAATATTGGAACTATGGTGGAATATAATTATAAAAAGAAGAAACTAATTTTTAAAACTCTTCTCTTGGTGAATATGCATTTTATTTACAATTATAAATTTTCTTAATAAAAGTAAATGATAAAGCATTGTTATAGTAAGAAAGCCATCAATTGTTTGGTGTTCGAGTATTGGAAAATATTCGAGCATCAAATATCGAATAAGAAGAAGAAAAATCCATTTTTTAAAAATCTTCTCTTGGTGATTATGCATTTTATCTACATTTATAAATTTTCTTATAATCTTAAAGTAAATGATAAGGCATTGTTCGCAATAAAGGATACTCCATCAATTGTTCCGAGTTCAAATATTGGAATATAGTAATAATAAGATGAAGTATTTACTTTTTATAACTCTTCTCTTGATAATTATACATTTTATTTACAATTATAAATTTTATTAATAACTTCATAATAACTCAAGTAAATGACAAAGCATTGTTAGATAAAAAGGAGAAACATGCATTTATTTGAGAAATTTCAGTTTTCAGTACAATTTCCCATCTTGTTATTAACATAGTGCACTTTTTTTGCAGTGAAAATACAAATTTTTGTCAGTCCGTTAAATTATATTTTTAAAAGTATGAAAACTCCGATACTAGTAATTAAATTAATGATTGTCTGTATCAGATAAGAAAGTAATTATCTGTGAACACTTTGTTTTTAATTTTATTTTTGATAAGGCAGAAAATTGACTAATTATTCTCAAACTCTCTAGAGGAAAAGGCATAAAAGCGGATAAATTGTTCTACAGATAAGTTATGCGATAAATTAGGATAATTTGTCTTTTTTAGGAAAAAATCTTGAATGCAATTTAGCAATTATTATTCAATGCATTTTTGATAGATGAACAGACTTATGCAAAAGGTTATACTTTTTGCTTTATTTTTTTCTATGATAATTTTATGGGTCTTATTCTCTATTCTGAAAATTTAATTATTTAATTTTTTAAACTTTGACTGTTTTATTATTAGCAATATCTAATTTCGTGAAGTTAACGGTAATTTATTTTATTTTATGTCAAAAGAGGTTATGTCTTTTATTGTTTTATTTCGACTATAATGATTTTAGGTGTCTTATTAATTATTCTGAAAATCTAATTATTAAAATTTTAAAATTAGTTTGTTTAGTTATTAAGCAATACATAATTAATGAATTGTTTGAGTAGACATTTTCTTGTAATATAAGGTTAAGTCTGGAGCGTTATTTTGATATGATAGTTTTATGATTCTCATTTTAAGGTTGGAAACTTCAGTAACTGATTTTTAGTTATTTTGTTTTCGTAAAAAGTAATAAACAAATTCAAACAATTAATCGTGAAGATCCTTTTTTTTTTAATTATTGCATATTTTTTACTACATTATATCGCTAGAAATATTGCATGCTTTATTTTGTGTGCATGGTGCTATGTAATGGCTGCCCTTAAATCTTGGGGAAAATGAAGCTGAAAAAGGATGCACATTAGTGGTCTCAAACTAATATTTTTAGTGAAGAAGAAACAAAGAAGCTATCGAAATCAGTCGAATTACAAGTGAATCCGGTGAAACTGCAATCATCAAAACCTATTTAATTGCTGATGGAAACAGTAAGGGAAGATGATATTTTGAAACATCCCTAATTTTCATCTGATAATCAAACTGGTTTTTAGCCTTTCTTACCACATTCTTTCTAGCTCCTATAGTTCTTCTCATTTCTCCCTAGTAGTCTAAAGTTTCTAAAGATTTCAATACATTATAGTTTACCATAATATTATATACAATGCACCTCATTGCCTTAAAAATTAGCACACCTAGTAAAAGCTGTCAGAATGAAATTAAATTTAACGCAAGTTGGTACCACGTTGATATAAGTAAGTGACTGACAAATCAAAGCAAAATGATAATTTATTGGAGGAAAAAATTAAAAATACAAATGAATGAAGGTTTTATTACCGTCTTGGTCCACCTCTGGCACAAATGCGGAATGCGTTACAGTCGGACATTGAGGAATGCAAGTCCTTTACGGTGTTCTTTGGCATCTAATTTTACCGATACTGTAAAATCACCACTAAATCGACAAACCTCTGTGGCTGTACAATATGCCATCACAAGTGGTCCCAGATGTGCTCGTTCAGTGACGAATCTGTGGCTGGAGTATGCTAGGGAAGGTTGTAAATGTGGTAGAAGTATTCCTGTAATGCTCTTGCTGTGTGTGACCAAACATTATCTTGATGAAAAATGACTCCTGATAGTCCTGCCCTGAATGGCAACACATGTGGCTGGAGTATGTCATGAACGTTCACCTTGATTGTAAATACACCTTAAATTAATATGAGGGGTGATCATGTGTCATACCGGCAATCAATTTTAGGGTGATCATACCGTCACAACGGCTGTAGAAGCAGTATGCTGCTGTACAGGGTAGGCAGGATTGTCACGCTCCCGACGCTACCTCTGTTTGGAGTGGTGTCACTCTCGACGGGACTGGACTCTAACCAAATGGTACAAATTTGTCTTCAGTGATGAGCTTAGATTTAGTTTGGTCTGTGATGATGATCGGGTACGTTTTGTGGAAGCCAGTGGTGAAAGCCTTAACCATGCCTACTCTTTGCATAAAGTCTTCTCCAAAAAAAGTCGGTAAAATTTAACATGCTAGTCGCATTCTATACATGCGCGTTTTATACCTATATTATTCAAGTTTATTTTATATAATCGTCACTAAAGAGCAGCACCAGCAACAAAGTTGGTATTTTTTCACAATTTTTCTACTTTGGTCAGCTTATGCACTATATAGTTTTGGATTGGTCTGCTTATATATTATAATTCTGTCTGTTAATATGCTTTTATTATTAATATATAAAAAGAGATGGAAGGGGGGAATGATTGTTGTAGGTGGCAGGCTAGATTAAGACTTATCAAAACTTATTGGGATGTCCGATGGAACTTCAATTATTTATAATAATTATTTATAATAATCATTTATAAATGTATCATAATTATTTAAATATATATTTATTATAAGTATAGCTGCAAATATTACAACAAAGTTTTTATTTATTTAAATCTTTGAAGAATTAATGACAGATAACGTTTGTTTATTCTAAGGAATTCATTTTATAATTTCTAATTTGCAGGAAAAAAATTATATTTTGTTCCGTTTTACTCAATAAAGAAAAAAGTAAAAACGTAAATGATGTGCGAGTTATATAAAAAGTTTAACAGGTTTTATTCATTTCAATAAGAAACAGGTTTTATTCATTTCAAACTCACATATGTTTTCAAACCCGAAGTGGTGCCTCTTCCCCTACTTCTCTTTGATCATCATGGTCTGAAACATTTTCGTATAAATAGAAAATAAAATTTATCATCTCCTGCTGTTTTTCTTTTCTCCTTTTTTTTACATTTATAGTCAGACACTTTATTATTATTGTTATTATTATTTTTCATTGTAGAAGCATTTGTAAAATTTCTTGGCTTTCACTTTTTCTTGCTTACTTCGCAATGTTCTATTTATTATTTATAAAATGACTTCTAGTTGTAAAGAAACAATGATTAGCATTCGAAAATTGATTCTTTTTTATCATATTGTTGATAAATCAATTCGGAATATTACAAAATTAGTACGTTTTATCTCATTCTACTATACAATATGTAATGAAATGCTTAATGAAATCAGATCAAAACCAAGGTTAAAAAAAAAGTCGTCCGGGAAAGTGATCAAAAGTTTATAGCTTAAAAAAAAATTGCAAAAAATTCACGTTTTACAGCTGTAAAAAGGGTCTCTGCAGAATTTGATGAAAAATTTTCTTCTGCAATTTCACCACAAAGTGTTCAAAAAGTTCGCCTAACTGCTGAAAAAAAAAGACGCTCTGCTCGTAGGAAATTTTTTGTAAGCAGAGAACTTTGACTTTTGGGAAAATTAAAAACCTAAGTTTGGAGAATTTGGGGAAAAATAAAAGCGTTTGTTGTCTAATTTTTTAATATTTAAAAACTAACTCCAATGCTGCATTACCTATGCTCATAGAAATTTGCAAAAACTGAGAATACGGCAGTAATTTTGAAAATTTTCCTCTAAGTGGAAAAATGTTGCCAAATTGGCGATTTTTAAAAAAGTTTTATTACTTCTAAAATATTTAAGTTATTTGTCTGTTCTATAGCGTAGATAATTCTTCACGGCAAGATTATATATAGTTTAAAATTATAGCATTACTACAAGTGTAAGGCACTTAAACTGTGGCTTTTTTTTCCTTGGTGACAGAGCTTCGAAAAACAGTGTTAACAATCCTGAATATCATTGTAGAATTATCTTCTTGTCTCAACTGAGCTTGTTTTCATAATTATGATAATCATTAAATTGTATAGAAAGTTGCTGTTTCCTTTTGACCGAACAACCCTAAAGACAAAAATCTTTGCGACTAAAAAATTTATTACAATTAAAAATATAAAATTTTAATTAAGAACTATAATTCTGTTCATTGTTTAATTTGATCTGAAAGTCTAAACAGATCGTTTAGTTACGTAAGATTTGAAATTTTTTAAAAATTAGACAACAAATCTCTCAACCAGAAAGTATTAATAAAAAATAAATTGGTAGTTTTTATTTATTTTTTATATCGACTGCTTTAGAAATGAAGTATTTAAAAAACAAATCATTTGTTTTTAAACAATTCCTTAAATGTTTAACTTTAAGGAGTTTATTACACTGTTTATTACATGTTTATTTCGTCATATGTTTATGTCGCTAACAATTCAAAATGTTTTTGCAGAGTCATCTTTTTGCTTCTATTAAACTTGCATTCGTGAAAATGATAATCATAAAATTGTATACATTATCGCTTTGTCCCCAAAGACTAAAGCTTCCACTAATAAATTAAGAACTTTTAATCAAAAACAATGCTACTTCCGTTCTTTAACTTATTGAAATTCCCACTTTAAGTCATTGACTAGATCTGAAAGATTAAACAGATGGCTTAATTATAGAATTCTTTGGAAACTTTTCTAAGAACTGTTTTACAAAGTAGACAACAATAGATTCGACTAATCTTGTAACCAGAAAATTCTGATAAAATGTAAAGACATTTTATCGAAAATCATTGTTTCTAATATCGTCTGAAAAGCTGAAGGACTTAAACTGCTCAACGTATGTGATTAAAGGCTTTTCAAATTCATTAGATGCAAGTTGATTTTCCCTTCTCTTAATTAAAGTGAATTATTTTTAGGGAAATTACTGCTTTGTAAATATTTATTTATCGATAAACTAATCCAAGAAAAGACTAATTTCATCGCGTTCTCAGGAAAATATTTATAACTTGACTTTCTCAAATATTTGCTTAATTAAGAGCTAAGTATGTTTATCAAACAATACAATTAAGTGGAAATTATTCAGTAAGGCGTATCAAAGAGGTGTGGAATAGATACAGTAAATATCTTTCAATTTCTAAATGCGATTATAGCTAAAACAACTGCCGTTTTTGAATAATTATTATAAAATGATTAAAAAATATCATTCATTCAAATTTATGATTTAATCTCCTCTTTCTTTTCATTAACCTTTGGTACTGCGGCTCAAGGGTCCACTGGCTTAAGGGATAGAGCGTTCTCCTCCCGAAAAAGGTAGCGCAGGTTCGAATCCGAAATGTGGTTGGTTGATACGAATTCTGCCCTTGGCTCGCTCCGACCACAGTGCTGACGTAAAATATCCTCATAGGTCGTCGGGATAACCGTGAGAGGCTTTTGTGGGCTTCCTCTCTATGTAATGCAAATGTGGATTAGTTCCATTAAAAAATCCTCCACCACGAAGGCTAGTTTGTCTTGGTCCAGGAGTTCCCTTATCTTTTGAGTAGGGTTCCAATTCGCAAGGCTACGGAATTGAATGTTGATAGTCGTAAACTCAGAATTGGGTCGGATATTCAACACCGGTAATAAGCAAAAAATCTAAACAAAATATTACACATTTATCCAATTATATACATATATGAACATACAGGTTTAACTGAAATAATTTTTTTACTTGATTTTATTTTTGGGTTCAATTATTGAATTTCGCATTGTACATTTTCCCATTCCAAAAAGTCCCGCAGTGGACTGATCGTTAAGACACGGTTCCCAGAAGATCACCGAAGTCAAGCATCACTGGCTGCGGTCAGTGTGTGGGTGGGTTACCACTTGGATCAGTCTGCGTAGGGACCGAAGGTGTGCGGTATTGGTCCTCATTAAACTGTTCTACCGTAACGTCCTCGACTTCGCGTGCAGGTCGTCGGGCTACCGAAGCGGGGGTGCCATCCCCTCTGCAGAGGATCAAAATTGTGATGGCATGTCTTCGGATCATCCTTAGGGATCCGAATCCTTAGGGGGGAAAAAATTACAGGGAAAACCTTTTTTTTTTTTTTTTTTTTGTTGCTCATTTTCATTTATCACATCCAATAAAATTTAATGCCCACTACTTATATCTAGAGTGCCTTAGTTATATTTAGATAGACCAATCAAAAAACTATTGCTTTTTAATAAACCTACAGGCAGTATTTATTTACTTTTGAAAAGCATTTCATAATTTTATAGTTAATTTATTATTTTAATGATTTTTTAAAATAAAATAAACAGCAAAATATTATAAAAATTTAACTAATCACAAAAATAACTATCCTTAATATCAAGGAGGACTCGCAAAGAAAGTTTCATTCATTAAACTAATAATAAAATTCGTTGAGCTCTGTTTTCAACTTACAAAACTTCGGACAATAAAATGAAAGATTTTTTTTTAATTATTATTCAGTTTCTAATCATTCTCTTGTATGCATAAGGAAATATTTTCCAATAAAAAAAAGGTAGTTTCCGATAATTAACTCTCTAAATATAATAGAACCTTATGTCGAAAGATATAGATCGAATCCAGTAGCGAAATAATTCCGATAGAACTGTAAAAGAGTCAAGAGCGACACCATTTTATATTTTTAGAAATTATGTTACAGAAAAATTTTTCCCTTAAAATTATACATTCTTAATTAACCGAAAAAATTCCAATTTTTCCAACTTAAAATCAATTTTTTTTAATTCAAATTAGCATTATATTGTATAGTTTTTAATTTCTTGTAATTGGATACCTACAAGCCACGTCATCGTGTGTAAATCGCGTCATTAGTTTATGCTACGATTCAGAAACCAATCAGGCTCGATACACACGAAAGCTGATTCAGNAAATTCCAATTTTTCCAACTTAAAATCAATTTTTTTTAATTCAAATTAGCATTATATTGTATAGTTTTTAATTTCTTGTAATTGGATACCTACAAGCCACGTCATCGTGTGTAAATCGCGTCATTAGTTTATGCTACGATTCAAAAGCCAATCAGGCTCGATACACACGAAGCTGATTCAGCGTGTTAATGAACTAAGCCTAATTGCTGTAACTTTAATCCGCCAAGCAAAACCACGTGATTAGGCCCTATCATGTATTTTATATCACATGGTCGGGCCTAATAATCACGTATTCGAATAGGGCGCTAGCAATTCGAGCAGAAGTGAAGTGATTATGCTGAACAGTATGGTTTAAATCAAATTTAATTTGGTACCTGTAAGCGACGTCACGCGTGTGTGTCGAACCTGATTGGTTTCTGAATTGACAAATGCCACTATTTAACTACGATGGCGTCACTTGTCTTGCAGGCATCTAATACAACATGAATAAGCAAAACAATAAAATTCTTAAATTCTCTCTTAGAGAAAAAAGGTAAAACAACAAAATTTTACGTACAAATCAGTAAACATTTATTTAGAAAAAAAAAAGCGAAAAAATATTCAGAATCAATTCATTTTCAAATACTTGTAGCTTTAAATATTTCCCGTTTCAGAAGAGAACAATTTTTTTTTTCATTAAACCAATTAATATTTTAAAATTTTATTAAACTCATTTTCATTAAAAAATAATAACATACATAAAAACAATAATATTTAAATTTCGTTGCATTATGCATGTACATTATAAAAAAAATTATAAGTTATTTGAAAAAATTAGGTTCGTAAACAAATTTAAAATTAATATAGTTGAGACTGTATATAAGTAAAGGAACAGAAGGGAAAACATTTTTGAGTATTTTAATTAAATTTTATGAATGAGCATGAAACTGATTCACACATAAAAACATCTAACATAACTACTAAACTCATTTTGAGAAAAATAAAAAATAAATAATTAAATATTGCACAAAGTTTTTGCTTCGAAAATAAAATTTAATTCTAGAATTAAATCAGTTGATGTTTCTCGAATAAAAATTCTTATAATTAGGTAAAAAAAATTATTTTTGTGCTATTAATTTCAAAGGAAAGGAAAAAAAATATTCAATGAAAATAAATCCATAAATTCGAAAATTTTAATTCTTAATTTCTGTTGGAATGATTCAAACATATATTTTAATTTAAATAACTGCAATAACCTAAATTAGAAATTACATTTTTATGACCAAAATAAAAATTTAATTGAAAAACATTTTTTTAATGAAAATAAAACCATAAATTTCAAGTCATTAGAAATCTCGATTTCAATTTAAATCTTTTAATTGCTAGAAATAATATTTTTTTTAAAATTCTTTTAAATTATTTCTATTTATTTAAATATAGGTAACATATTTGAAAAATATATTTCTTGTAAAAATAATCACATATTGCAAAACCTTTACCAAGTATTATCAATCTACTTTTAATTCATCAATCTACTTTATCTTGTAATGCCTATCTTGTAATGCCTTGTAATTGAAAGGTTTCAAGAATACATTTTAAATAATGAACAAACTGTGTAGCATTTAAGCATTATGGGTTTTTTTCCCCTCGAGATTCTATAATGCTTAATTTCATTATTTAAAAATGACAACTGTTACCAGAGAATTCACACATTTTGTCGTCATTATTAAAGCAGATTAAAAACTTTGCAAACAGAAAAATTAATTTTATTATTTTTTACAGTATATAACTTGTTTACACCTTCAATATTTAAATAAATCTTTAAATTACGTTTGTCTCGAACATGTTTTGGTTAAAGGAAACTTTCTATTAACAAAACATACTAAAAAATAAAATTTTCATAAGTCAAAATGTATATTGATTAAAACCAACAATCGAATACATATTGGAATTGTTTCTTCCAAGTTTAAAAAATAATAAATTTCATTTAACTAATAAACTTTAGAATTTTAATTTTATAATATGGTTCGTTTATTTTTTTTTCTTTCTGAAGTTTAATGAAACTTATTTCATTTGTCTCATACAATCAAATCCCAGATATTTTAGAATTTTAATTGTTTAATATAGGGTTTTTTTTTTAAAGGTTCTTATAATTTTTTTTAATTAGACAAATACAGTTTGGAATTTTAATTTATAGTGTGGATGATTTTTTCAAGGTTGGTAGAAATTAATTTAATTTGACCTCTATAATTAAGTAATCTAACTTATACACTTAGGAATTTTAATCTTGTAATTTAGGTTTTTTCTTTAAATGTTTGCTGAAATATATTTTATTTGACCTATACAATCAAATCATTTGACCTTTACATTTTGGAATTTTAATGTCATAATTAAGATGGGGGGTTTTTTTTCAAAGTTTTTTAAAATTTATTTGAAAAGAAGTTAAAAAACCTTCCTATAATAACTATGTAGGATTTTTTTCCAATTAATTTTTGGTGGAAAGCACAAGTATGAATGGGCACACTAGGCGTGTTCTGCAATACATAGCTGGTGAAGCACGTTCCGAATCTTTTCAACAACGTTTCAACAACTTTCCACAATGTAACATTCGTTTATATTAAACATTTGTTGCACTGAGGACTTTTTGCAAAAGTCAGTTCTAAGTTTTTATGAAAAATTCATTATTCTTTATTTGACTTAAGCAAAAAATATTCCATTCATAATTTTCAGAAACTTAGGAACCATTCCCACCGCATCAGTCGAACCTATCACATTCTTAATCCCCAAATACATATTTCAAATGAATTATCCATTCAAAGAAAAAAGAACAATAAAGAAACACAGTTTGCATTTTGTCAAACAATATTCTCTATTAGAAATAAAGCATATATTACTCTATTTAACGCATTATCGATTATTTAGTTTAAAGAGTACAAAAGGTATCCTTACTCTCTGGAGGGTAAACTAAATGAAATTTTTAAAACTATTTAACAGACTTATAGTATAATAAACACGAACGCAGTTCATGGAAAATTTGCCACCATCGCGAAAAGTTTTTACTATTACTAATTAAGAAAAATAAATCCGCCTCTTCAAAGAAAGTTTGTCTTTTTCAAATTCAAGAGAAAAGAAGAAAAAAAAAGAAAGATTCCTTTTCTAGCCCTTTTCTACCAATGCAAATGCGATTTAAAATTGCATTCATATAATTTAAAATCACACATTGCGATTCCTATTTCCGCGATTTTAAATCGTCCATCGTGTTCCGTATTTTCACGATTTTATATCAAATATCGCGTTTCATATTCACACAATTTAAAAGCCTCTATTATGATTCTTGTGCGAGTGACTTAAAAATTATACATCGGAATTCACATTCACGTGATTTTAAAATAAAACATCAAGACTTGTAGTCACGCGATTTCAAGATCAAACATAAAGATTTATTCGTATTCATGCAATTTTAAAATCAAACATTGAGATTCATACTCAGGCGATTTTAAAATCAAAAATCGTGATTCGTATTAAAGCAATATATTAAATTAAATATCGAGATTCATATTTGCAAGATTTAAAAATCACGTTGTGATTCAAATTCACACAATTTAAACAAATAAATACAATTTTTATTAAAACGTTGATTAACATTCTGTGGATAAATGCTTCCTACATACACTTTTCCCATGCTCAAATTTCAGGCATTTTTTCAATTATTTAAAAAGTGCTTTTTGCACATAACATTTTTGGATTTCTATTCTCAGCTTTTATGGTTTTCAGCAAACTCATCCCTGTGATATGAATCAATATAGAATTCTATAAAAATTAAACATTTTTTAAAAAAATCCATGATTTTCTAACTAATTTCTTCCAAATGAGTTGACAATGAAAGTATTAAAACTAGTTACAAGAGTTAATCAATGTCTTCAGAAATTTTTTTTATTGAGATATTGTGTTCGCAGAAAGTTTTTGTTTTATCTAAGTCTGCTCTTTACATATGGCAACTGTTTCAATAGTTAAAGCATGGTTAACTAACTCTGCGTCACGAAACTGATCTATTTGTTCAAAGTAAACGTCTCTGTGTGACAACAAATAAGCAAAACATAAATAGTTTTATTTTTAAATAACATAATTATAAACTTATTACATTTAATAACATTTAATATTAAATTCATTTTAATCGAGAAACTTTAATAGGACATGTTGCTTGCACTGTGAGGAAAAATGGCCCTCTCTGACCTGGTGAAAAAGTGCTCGGAATGATATTATATATTCCAGAAGGTACATTCCTAATTTCTAAAATGGAAAATCCAGACCTAGAAAACAAAATAACTTACTTGAAATTTGAATAATTTAATATGTGATACAATTACATTTAAAAGCATTTAAATAAACTATAAATAAATCTTATCATTAAAAAATATAAGATCTAAATTATTTAAACAAAGAATTGCTTCCTAATAGCAATATTTAAAATTATTATAAGCTTGATTTAATAATAATGATGACTCATTTTCATAAATAAGATTTTGGTGATCAAGCACTAAAAAAGTAGAATCAAAGGTAACTTTACCTTTTCAGTTATTTTGTACTACAAACTAATTTATACCGAAAGTTTTTAATTTGGGACATACATAATCAAGAGCTAACTGAGCCTAAATCGCAAATATATCTGACAATTAAAGTATGGATTTTCCATACTTTAATTATGATGCGAAATTAAAACACACAAAATTTGTGTTTAAAAAAGAAATTGCTTTGTAATTTAACATCTTAAATAATTTAAAATTTGATTTCATTAAGTAACAGTTCAATAAATATGAAAAATATTTGGTTCAGCAGTGATTTTTTTTCTTTTTAATTTCTCTAAATAAATTATTAAACTTCTTGCTTTAGAGAACAAATCATTAATCCTAGACAATTATGCCTCATAGGTAACTGAAGATTAATTTTTTTTCATTGTAAAATCTTTAGAAATAAAAATAAAATGTGTAATTGCAATAAAATTAAAAATGCATATGTTGAATATTTAAAAGCTAAATTACTTTATAATATCAAAATATCATTTTCAACCAATAAATTTGAGTGAAATGTTGGTAACAGATGAATAAATGGTGAAAGTGACTGAATAGTCAACTATTTCAGAATAGTATAATTTTTTATCATTTGAAATTTGTCTTGAATAAAGTAACAGGAGATATATGCATGGTCTTAAGTATAGCAAGGAAAATTTTGCCTATCGCTAAATAACAATTTTTTAAAAATATTAAAGTGATTGAATAGTCAAGAAACAATTATTAAATTCTACGTAAGGGCTGAGATGGTTAGAAAATCATTTAATGCTAGGAGCTATTTTAAACCAAAAATTAATTTCACTAATAATTACAATTTAAAACTAGCTGTACATTAATTTCCTTAATTATTAAATAGTAACATTATATAATCATTCTTTGAATTGCTATTCTGTGCCTAATAAGTTAAAATATGCCAATTATGTCTTATTTCATTGACACCGAAGATGTTTCAAATTTTAAATTCATGAAAACTAATTCAATTTATAGTAGGTAATAATTTTTATTTTGTTTAAAATATGTTTCTGCATGGAAAAAAACATTAAGCAGTTATAAAAATAAAAATTCCACTTAAAATTTATAAATCAGAAACTGCATGATCATTATGTTAATATAGTTAAAAAAAGTAGTTGGTTGTCAAAATTATATAAATCTGCTAATAAATAATTAAGCATTTTAGCTACCATAACAAATTTAAAATTTAAACAATGCACATTGGATAAACAATATTCAATACACACAGTTTTCAAAATAAACTGATACCAGCTGAAAGAAAGAGCTGATTTCCACATTTCAGTCAGTAATGCATAAAATAAATTAATAAGACAAACAAAAAACTTTTAGATCGTATGCATGCAATTAAAAAATATAAGAATAATAAATTAATCAAAATAGAGCCAATCACTGGTCTAGTCGTTGCTGTACTGGACCTGTTCTATGTTCTCGCTGTGTTCAATGTCCTTTCTTCTGTGTGATTGCAACCCGCCCTATAAATGGGTTTGTGGTTGCATGATGTGGGCGATGCTACTCCTCTCTACAGGTGCCCACTGGGAGACGATAAGAAAGTAGCAATTCTGGCATATCTAAGACCAATGGGAAATAGACACATGTGCCCACTGGGAGACTATAAGAGAGTAGCAATTCTGGCATTTCTGAGGCCAATGGGAAATAGACACATGTGCCCACTGGAAGACGGTAAGAAAGTAGCAATTCTGGCGTTTCTAAGGCCAATGGGAAATAGACACATGTGCCCACTGGGAGACTATAAGAGAGTAGAAATTCTTGCATTTCTGAGGTGGCAAATAGACACATGTGCCCAATGGGAGACGATAAGAAAGTAGCAATTCTGGCATTTCTAAGGCCAATGGGAAATAGACACATAGCCACATTAAAAATAATTAATCAAAATGGAACTTAAAGTATAGTTTTTGGTAAACTGTTACTATTACTGTATTAATTCACAAAACATTTTAACAAAACGAAATAAATGGAACTAAACTATTTTTTTAAAAAACACATTAGGATTTCAATAGTTAATTAATTAATATATTTGTAGGTAACTATTTAACATATTTAATATTTATAAAACCATGAATAATAATTTATGAATTAATTTATTAGCATCATCAGGACATAGCATAAAATTAGTGCATGCATATGATTGTGGTAACAATAAGTTAATAAAATGAAAAACAGACAAGAAATCTGATACCTATAAGCTCCAGAAGTTTTTCTTGAGAAATAATGAGGAGAATTAGTATTATTTACACTAACAGTAACAACTTCAAAACCAACATGGTATTGCCTACAAATAAAAACAAATAGATGTAAATAAATTTTACAATTCAATTTCACTCAGAGGAGGATTATTTTAAAATCAAGTATAGACAATATCGGCGGAAAAAATTTTTTTACAATTCAATTATTATAATTCAGTTTTAATAATGATTTCTTCACAAATAATAATTGAATGATTATAATTTTTTAAAACTATTGTAAATAATTACAATTATTAACAGATAAATAAATATAAAAACATTCAAAGCTAAGTAAAGAATCAAACATCAGAGAGAAAAATATTAGAAATATGATTTTTTTTTCAGTTGAAAAACCAAATTGCTCATTTACTAAACTTTGATTAGACAGACCCTCGTGTATACTTTTGAAATATGGGCACTGACTGAGAAAGACAAATGGGACTTGCGATATTTGAAAGAATTTTAATAAGCCTATATTTTAGGATAAAATGTAAAAATTATTTTATAGGAAAAAAGTATTAACTTGGAAGTTCACAAATTTTATAGGGAACCAAATATTACTAAACTTATAGCAAGTCAGATTATTAAACGAATAGGGCACCTAATAAGATTGGATCATATTCAAACCATTAAAAGAAATATTTTTGGTTAAAGCTATTTAGCATCAAGCCTAAGTTTTAAGCTCAATATTTTCATTTCAATTTTATAACTCAGAATATTGTTCAATTTTTATACAATAAAGACTATTCCCTTCACTTTTAATGAAAATTGATAAATCTGACGCAAACTGTGAATAATAGTAATAATCAAATAATAGTAATAATGATAGGTCTAGTTCTCACTAATTGAGACTGATACCAAATTTTATTAACTATGGTAATTGTTACTAAGTTTATCTTTTATCTTTATGTTACTCAATCCATTATGCCATAACTCTGATGAATAAAAAGTGCTTTACCTTTATTTTACTTAATACGATATAGAAAGCAAGCTTTAGATAAGAAATACGAGTTTTTTATTGCAATTACTATCACCCCTCTTCTTTTTATAATTAAAACTTTTAAATATCTTAATCAATGTTAGTTAATATATAGAATAAGTAGAATTATAGACAAAGAAAAAATACTCGATAAAAAAAATTCAGACTGTCTGCGGATCTTTAGAATATTTCAGCAAAACATTATTCCCAAAATATTGCAAAAAGCAGACATACTAAGTTAGATAACATTCAAGCAAAAAAAAAGTATAAAGTTCATAATATTTTACAAATATACAGACAGTAAAACCCTGATCATCTGACTGATACACTCTGTTTCCAAAATCTATCTTTACTTCTATTAAAATATATGTCGAGAAATAGTCTATAACTTAATTCTCAAGATATATTCAAATTATCTTGTGATTCTTTGTAATCAAAAGTAACACAAGTTGCATACAATTTATAAATTATAGTTAACAAGCAAATTAAATGCATGATTCTAAAATAAAATCAATATGACTCTAGAAATGAGCTTTAATAATTACTTGATTTATAATATTTTAACTACGAAGATTAATATGCGATTTAAGAATCATGCAAATTACAATATGCTGTTTTTAAATTTTATAAAAATTATAAAGATTTTTTCATTTAGATGTCAACAAGCAATCAGTGCAGCTCAAAGCTGCTATGAATTCACGTTGCAATATGGCATCAGATAGCAATTAAATCTTTAAAACACCGTCATTTTTGTTACTTAATAAACCTATGAAATATTCTGAATTTTTGTTGTCTTTTGAAAAAAGGCTATATAGCCAGAGTCATTTTATTTTATTTTAGATTTCTGCTTTCCGTAAACTTTTGTTTATAGTAAATTTCCATTTTTAACCATTTTACTGATATTTTAATGTTTATCTACTTAAGATAAACGAAATAAAGCACTCTTGAGTATTTAACAATATAAATTCTATAATGCATTTCCGGTACCATGTGCCTTGGATAATCTGATGTTTAATGTACATTCATTTTAACAACTCTAAACAAGTAAATGTGAGTTAGACCTATTTAGAAAAATGTGTAATATTCAAAATTCAAAAAAAATAATAATGAAATAAAAATTAAGAAAATTACAATTTGAATTAATATAGTTCATGCTGTTGTCAATTTACTTTACACACAATAATTGATATAAATAATGATGAAACAAGAACTAAAATAGATTATTCTTACTTGGGACCCTTTAAGTCGATTAATAAAGTGCTTTCATCAGAAGACGATTGCAAAGAGACTTGATAAATAGGATTGTTATGATAAGTTGATGGATTATTAGGACAACCACCACTCAGCTCTTTAGTCCACTCACCATTCTTTATCTAAAAATAAAACATTGCATGAATATAATTTCTTTAAAACAAAATAAAAATAGATAAAAACACTCTTACTTAGCACATCAAAAACAAATACAATCATTTTCAATCTTTTTAACTATCGTACATTGACATTTACAACATATATCAACTGTTTTAATCACACGCGAAGAAAATTAGTTTATTATGCTGAATAACAAAATTTACTTTGCATAATGGTTATTTTTTCGGAGCACAACAAGAACTCACTCCAATTAATTATAATATCCTCATTAACACTGCTCATTATTCCCAAATAAAGCTGAGAAACCTAGATAAAAAGATTAATAAATATGGAAATAAAATTAAATTAATTATGCCAATTTATTAACTCTGATAACCAGAGAAATATTTCGTCAATTTAAACATACAATTTAGTATACATACTTCCTCAATACCACTTATGATTAAACTAAACTTTTTGACAACTGCTGAGAAAGAATATACACCATTATGAAAAATAAATATGAGTACAAAATCAAATGTCCATTTACTGGAAGCGTCTATTTTAGACGTTTTTTAACAATAAAATTAAACAAAACTGCTTTCCTTTTTCAAAAAAAAAGAAGAAATTTCTTCTTTTTTTTTTAGCTGGTTATCTGCTAAAAAAAGTAATAGCAAAGAAAATTATTATTGCTGCTACCCAGATAGCTAAACATTTGTTCTGCCTCAATAAGCACACTAAAAGAATTTTAAAAAATATAAAAGCAGTTAAGGAAAAATAAACTTCGGGGATAAGAATAAACTATGAATATTAGTGAAGCTGAATATTGATAATGTTTGAAAAGTGCACCACAGACAAGCGTTGTTTTGCTTTAAATTATAGATGTTTTTATTAACAATCTACTAAATTCTATTCCCTGTTTTAGGTAATATTTTTTATTGAATCAGACTAATTTACTTTTGGATTAGGAGATGCTTTTATTAATGATAATTTTATATTTTCATGTCAATATCTGCACTGCTAATTCTTCACATCATAAGAAAAAAGAAAAGAAAAACATATTATCCATTGAAGAGGTAGTTGAAATTATCCTTTGCTCACTTTTATTTGTTTCATATGTATATGTGACGGCGAAAGACCGAAATCCGTGGTTGTTGACTTACACCGGTGAATGTCGACAAACACCAAATACGTCGGTGAAAGATCGAATATTTCATTACATTCTTGTACATTCGGACCCTCATCAGTGTATGTCGACAATCACAGATATGCTTTGGTGAATGTCCGAAATATTANTTTCCATACACTTTGTGTTGAAGAAAACCTTTAGGAGAGACCATCAAAACCTCTCCCAGCATTCGGAAAAACCTTTGCACTTAAAAGCGGAAGAGGTCAAATAAGAAAGCACGAAAAAATATCGAAACAAGAAATATTAACAAAACAAATAAGTAGTTTAAATTGTATTTAAAATGTTTGTGTGAGGTTCTTATTTAGAGAGCTCTTTTTGACAAGCTCAGAAAGAGATTGACAACTTCATGTTCAAAGTGTACTAAAGATGATGCTATCAATGATTTATTTTTAAAGTTGAAAATTAAATTACAGAAAAAAAATTATTTTAGGAAAACCTCAGCATTGCAAACAAACCTCATCTCATTTTTTAAAACTAACTAATTTTCATGATATAAAATTTAATGCAAACTTGATAACTATTTTAAATGATTTATTTAAAATAGTTATTTTGCTTATACACATAATAATATTAGTAGGAATCATTTTTAACTCTAAATTTTAGTTATGAATCCAGTTTTCATAATGCCAACATAAGAGGTATTTTCACACCAAGAAACCACCATAAACCACATTAATTTTCCACGCATAAGCAATGAAAATCGAATCGAAAAAAGCTCTAAAACAGAGCAAGAACTCTTAACTGTTCACAGATGGCAAGAAAAAGTATTTACTGGAAGGTACAATCTATAGAGCAAACTAAATAAAAATATGTGAAACAATCTATACTACACAAAATTCTACAAAATGCAAGGCCTCAAATTTCAAGTTTAGCATTGTAAAGATCTACAACCAGTCTATTATATAAATCAATAGCCTTTTATAACTGAAAAATCATTCCTTTAGAGAAACATATGATTTATTACACAGCTACCATCATTGTAATGAAATTTTTACATAAACAGCAAAAAAATACATTGAAAATTCAATTACATAAAAAAATGATTGGTTATATCGATTTATTAATGTTTTAACTATGAAAATGTTTTTATCAATATTTTGTCAATATATATAATATATGTTTTTATCAATATATATAATTCTTTTATCAATTATCAATATACTTATCTATATACAATACTTACGAGTAATTAAAATGCATTTAATTCATACCTCATGTTTATACTTGAATGTTGTATCTATTTTTGATAGAGTAAATGGACAAGTTGAATAAGCTCTTAATGTGTAGTATATGGTAGTACTTTTTTCATATTGTGAAATAACAAGAGTATATCGAGCAGTCCCTCCCTGAGGTACAATAATTTTACATAAATAATGTGGACTGTTGATTCTAACGCCATCTATATATGGATCAGGATCATCTATATAAAACAAGGAGGTTGTAAAATAATTAAAAATTTACTTATAAATGAAACATAGAACTATATAAGTGAAGCCATATAGATAGTTTGTCTATGGTAAGAACTCCCTCCGCCATAAAGTCTGAGGCCATCTGCTGCTATGGAAATAAGAATAGCGCATTTCAGCGAGGGTAGTTTCTCTTCATTCTAACACAATAGACCGTAGAAAAAAATTACTTTCTTTCGCTGACCAGAGCCAAAACCTGTTCTAAACAGTGACCCCACACTCCTACATGAAATAGTTATGACTCGTTATCATTGCTGCCACAGGTCCAGATCACTGGCTAGAGGAGTTCTTACTTTAAACAAACTATACAATATGCAACAAAAAGGGGCGCTTAGATAATTCTGGTTCAAATTATGAGAATGACATCGACTAAGATGCTATGTTAAACATGGGATAAGATTAAGTTACAAAATCAGACACAAAAATGTACTTTCGTTAAATAAAATAAATGTTTTGTCAACACATTTTCATTCTTGATCCTTAAAATATAGGGAGTGGTCTAAATAAGGAAAATATGGTCCCAATACTTTGGTCAGGAGAGAGGCCTAAAGTTTGGTCCTCTTTATGTTAATTTCCCTTTTTTTGTATATTTCACAAAATTTCTGGAACTTTTTCACTAAATCAAAGAGTTTTCACACACAATTGTATAACTCAGTTGCGTAAAGACTTTTATCATTATTATTGAACTATTTTATGATACTAAAATGACTATTATCGAAGCATTTGTGAATAGTAAAGTATATAAATTTATACATTGTGTTAAACTTCGTAATTTTATTAATTGGAATCTGAAATTTAACAAAATTGGTTAAATAATTTCAGAGAAAGTAAAACAGCAAAAAAATTTATTTTTTCGTCATTTAAAATGAAGTAAAAACTTATATAACATACAACCAGAACTGTTTATCACTGTGAATTCAGCTAACATATTTCTTAACTAAACACCTCAGTTAATAACATGTCAAGATAATTATTTAAGCACTTACTAGGAATGTAAACTTTTCGCCCATCATTTTTATACACAATGACAGCAATGAACTCCTTGTTTTCAGCAAAATCATCCTATGGAATAATAATTTAATCAATATCAACAAAAAATTATCATTAACGATTATTACTATAAATGGAGCATATCTTTCAAAATTAAAAATTTATAAAATAACACAAATTTCATGATATTCATTCGTTGTTAGCATTATAAATTGCTTGCAATATTGACAAAGAATAAACTTGAAATAAAGAATTGACAAAGAATGAACTTGAACACAAAACACTTTTAAATATGTTTATTTTTAAATTCATGATTTTGAATACTAATAGTAATTGTATAATGGATTTTAGGTAGTTAGGACACATTCTTTAGCTACTTTAAAAACAAAATGCTTTAATTAAATTTAAAAGAGGAATTAAATTTAAAAAAGTAACTGAAAATTTTAGAATTTTTAAAAAGGAAAAAGTTTAAACTGATTAGAATTATTGAGATTCAGTTCATTATGTTGAAGAAATACTTATTTAAATTCTCAAAAAAGCAAAGAACTGAATAAAAAATTTATTTTGAGAAGGTTTTTTCTCAAAAATTTCCACAGTTTCTGAGATTTTTCTAAAACAGTGAAATACAAAAGGTATTACGCAAAACCCTTAGTTCTGAGGAAGGATAACAGGAATCTGAGAATTTGAGCTTATCACTTAGTAAACATGTTATTTAATATATCAGCTATTATTTATAAAATTATTGAAATAAAATATCCGTTAAAAAATTGCAATATTAAAAAAAAATAACATTAAAATTATGAAAATAACATTCCTTTGCAAAAAATTAGATTGTATTATTCTATCAAATTTTTCAATTCAAAACAAAATTACCGATTTCAACAATATGAAACTTCTTTAACTGATAACTTTTCTCAACATTTATTACAACACTGATTTGCTTTCATTTTAACAAAAATCATCAATCAGAAGCTAATTTTTTTTTTTGTCTGCTTGTTTGTTTTGGGATTATGCACACAATAAAAGCAAATTTTCAGCTAAACTAAATGGCACAGCAGATCTGCAAGACTAATATAAAAATTCCAAGACTAATATAAAAGAATTCATTCCTTATATTTAATGTTTTCAAAATATGTAATTTGAAGTCTTTGGTTAATATTTTTATACAATTATGCTAATTTTTTTATTTATAATGTAAGGGATCAGCCGTAAGAAAGTCGATCATTTAGGAATTCATAGTTGGAAGTGGGAGAATTTTTAATGAAATCAAGAGACCAGAAGAAACTGGAAAAATCCAGGAAATTTGGCAAGAGTATTTTTAAGCATTTTTCAAATATTAGTATTTTAAGCATTTTTAGGTATTGACATTTTAAGTATTTTTTAAGTATTAAAATTTTTAAGATTCATTTACATTACATACACATAATAATTAAATGAAAGTAAGTATAATTGAATTATTAGTAGCAGCAAGAGACTTATTTTATTGAAAAAACAATGCTTCAGTAGCAATATATTTTTTCAAACACAAACATATTCAATTAAATGTGGTTAAAATCAAAACAAATTTGGGGTACAAACATTTTAATGAAGTACAAAATAATAACTTTGCGAAAAGTAACTCTTTCAGCTATATTTGATCAAATCATAATTTAAATTGTCAACTTACTCGATCGACAATATGTCGTGTCAAAAGAACCCATACAGCCCCTGCAGCTTTAACATCCAGGCAGTATTGCGGATTTTCACCAATATTATAAAGATCTTTAACAGGACCAACTCCAGCTTTCCAAGCTCTAAAGTTAAAATTTTTAAAACAGTTTTTAATACATAATAATGAACAAATATAATTAATCAAATAAGCAAATAAACAAATTTTTATTTTTATCTAGACCAGAAATAATTTGAAACCAAAATAACAGCAAAAATAAAATACACAGTATAATAAAATACACTAAAAATTAAAATTGTAAAACACGAGTTAACAAGAACAAGTGATATATCTAATTTAAATATAATTTAATAGTAATCAAAATTAGTTAGATTTTTTAAAGCTGGATTTATACCCCATTATAGTTAGTTTTGTTATTATAATTAATATGAATACAGTGTAGCAGTCAACATTTTAAACTAAAAACTAAGAAGATCGATATACAATGTCTCATCCACACGATATGAATTTAAATAACACTAAGCCTTTACTATTTTAAGAGATAAAATAGATACATAATTCCCATTTTTATAGTTAAGATTAATACTTTTCATAATTTGTAAGCATTAGTTTCCTTTTAAGTATTGAATTTAAACAGAATAGTAAAAAGATTTATATTTATTTGATAACTTAAAGTTAAGAAAGGTTTAAATTATTGATTAAAACAGTCCGATTACAATTAAAAAATGCCATTATGAAATTGGATTTAATTTGGAATAATTTCTCAAATGTAACTTTCTCACATACGTATTTTTTTTATCCTACCATGAAAAAAGGTATGGTTTCTGTAACTAGATATTACAAAAATTGTCTTTTATATATCATTTAAATTTTCTACCATACTTAACTTATTTAAAATTTTGATACAAAACATTAAAGAGCAACAATAATTGGTGTTGCACACTTGTTGTGTACAAATTTTTTTAACACATTTTTGAGATAATCCCTTAAAAAAGGGCATAAGTAAAAACAATGTGTTATAACAAAAGTATCTGTTCTGACTCACACAATTTTAAATTTTAGTAATAACCTTTTTTTTAAATGAACATTTTGAACTGTTATGATTAAAATATAAATATATTTTATCTGTTTTTTTTGTCACATAATTTTCAACTACTTAGAAAACTGTGTTGTAAATTTCGTTTAAGAAGCTAATTTATTTTTAAGACATTCCTAATGTAAATTTTGTTTTTTTTTCTCCGCCAAACTAATTCCAGAGTTAATCTTGAAAACAAAGGCAGAAGTAAAAATAATGTGCTATAACTGCAGTATCTTTTCTGTCTCACATAACTTTAAATTTCAGTAATAACTGTTCCTTTTTTTAATTAAATGAATATCGTAAGCTTTCATAAATAAAACATAACTATAAATATACAGGGTGTCCTAAAACTATGGCATAAACTCTGCACAGCTAGATTCCTCGTTGGGAGTACATAAAAACTGCCCAAAGAAGCGTTCCTGAACGATCCATAGTTTACGAGAAAAATATGAAAAAACAAAGTATGACATCACTGCCGGTTCCAGAAAAAACACTTTATTCAACATATCAACAGCAGTATACTACGCACAATTTAAAGCAGATGTTCAAAGTATCTGCCGTGCATGTCGAGGCAGGCTTGAGTAAGCCATGGAATGGTTGTCATCACACGTTGCAGCATCACGGGATCCACCGAAGTACAAGCAGCATGCAGGCGAGCAACTAAGTCCATTGGTGTTGTCACTACATCTCGATACACCAGTTCCTTGAGATGGCCCCATAGGAGAAAATCCAACGGTGCAAGATCTGGCGAACATGTTCAATAAAGTGTTATGTACTGATATGTAACTAATATGCTCAATAAAGTGTTTTTTCTTACACTGGCAGTGACATCATACTTTGTTTTTCATATTTTTCTCATAAACTATGGATCGTACAGGAACGCTTCTTTGGGCAGTTTTTATGTACTCCCAATGAGGAATCTAGCTGTGCAGAGTTTATGCAGTCGTTTTGGGACAATCTGTATTTTGTATTCATTATTTCTCACCCAATTTTCAACTAATTAGACAATTGTATTGTAAATTTCTCTTAAGAAATATATTCAAAATATTTCAAGTTAATCAATACTTTTGAATTACCTACAAATAAAGTATAATATCATTATTTTACGCAAAATGTAACTTATGAAATTTACTTACTGATGAAGGCAATAAGTGTATTTGAAAATATCAGGATTCCAATTCAAATAGATTACTCGATAAAAATGAAGTAGAGAGTCAAAGTCAATCCAAAAAACACCTACAATTCAATATAGTTAGCTTTTCAAATTAATTTCACATGAGCACAACATTTATAGTTTACTCTCCACTTCTGTTAACTTGAATACTTGCGTATGAAATTTTGATCCTTTATTCTATGATTTATTCTTATTATTATTTGATGATTATTATAATTATGATTTTAAATTTTAAAAAAAACAATAAATTAGCATCCTTACGTAAAATATAAATGTATATTTCATTGTTCAAGACTTATGTGTTATCTAATTCAGATATTAAAATCAAAATACTTATTCAAGTAATAAAAAAATTCATTTGTCTTTAAGACAATTGTTTAATGATAATTGTTGATGAAATTTGGTGGAAAAAATTCCAGAGCTTTCTTTTCATTTCAAAATTATTTAATCATTAAAAAAAATTTTAGAAAATATTTAGCACTTGTTGCACTTAATTTAAATTACACTAACAGAAAAGTACATTTTTTTTAAATAAATCAGACTTAGTAAAAACGATAATTTTTGATCTGTGATCAGTATATGAAGCATCAGAATTGAAATAATGAGCCTTGTTAAGGTGCTGCAAAATCTTGCCTAGCTTGCAGTTTTATCCATATGCTAAAAATTTCACTAAAAATTAAAAATTTTTAAATCAAACAAAATTTAAAAAGTAATATTAATTTTCAATAAAAAATAAAAAGATTGTTTTGAAAAATATTCAATGCAAGTAATAAAATGTCTGTTTTGTCATAATTACCGTTATCAAACATTTGGGCATTTCTGGGATCATATCTTAAAGCTTCCTTAAGTTGCGGAGTCCAGCTTTTTGTGTCGTGCTCAGAATAACGACCTTTCCATCGCAAATGGCTCCAAGGATTTTTCAGCAGACATAAGCGTGTTCCCTAAAAACAAGAATATACTTCAAGGTATACAATTATAGAACAAAAATTTTAATTTTGATTTAAAAAAAAAATTGGTAAAAATATAGCAATAAAACTAACACTAACTTTAAAATAGAATTAGTAAAACATAGTCAAACTTGCTTATAATGAACCTAAATTTAATGAGAAAATTAGAAATACTTGGTTAGTTACATTATTAAATCTATTTGAGAGAAGCATGCTTATAACAAGCAAAAACTGGTCTTAGAGAAAATTATTCACAAAATTTCTGTTTAATTCTATAAATCTAGCTCTACCTTAAAAAAATTCTTTTTTGATGTTTCTCGCTGATAAATTCGTTTTTAATGTCAAAGATGCTTTCCATGAGTCTTATTCAAAAAAACAATACGACAATAAGAATAGGTTAAGACAAAACAAAGCAAATTATCTAATTTCTTTTATGCTGTAGAAGATAAAAAAATAAACTTTTATACTAAAGTTTACTTACTAAATTAGAATAATTTTATAATTTAGTAAGCATGTAGGAAATTTTATGATTTTTCGCTTTTGATGCTTCTAGCTGATAAATTCTTTTTTAATGTCGAAGATGCTTTTCAGGACATCAGTCTTATTCAAAAAAACAATACGACAATAAGAATAGGTTAATACAAAACAAAGCAAATTATCTAATTTCTTCAGTGCTGCAGAAAAATTAAAAAATAAACTTTTATACTAAAGTTCACTCACTAAATTATAATAATTTTATAATTTAGTAAGTATGTAGGAAATTTTAAGATTTTTCGTGGACTCCTTTTTTACAAGCACTCAGCTGTAAGGAGAAAATATTACTGTCTCTTGTTGCTCATTATAAGCCAATTCAGCTGCAATACATTTCCATGTGAAAGGGAAGAAGTTTCGGAAAAGTTTTATTTAAAATTAAAATTACAGGGGTCTGCTTTAATCAGGATTCATCCACGTAGCTAAACCCAGCAACAGAAATAACATACAGTTCCTGCTCATCTTTCAGACAAACATAAAATGGAACAGAAAATATGACTAGCGCAAACAGCGCAGCCTAAATATAAGACAATAATTAAATGCATACAGTAATCATAGTCAAAAATATTGTTGTCGGAATCTAACATTTTAGTTTAGCATGGCATAGATAGAAAAATATTCCACCCCTTGAATTTAATTGCTTTAAAATAATTTTAAAAGTTTTGTCTTCATAACAACAACGCCAGATTTTTTAAATTTAATTTTATTTACAAGTTTTGAGCTTAGGACACATTTTCAAAGAAAAATCCACTTAGTTTAAACATTTCTCAGGTTATATTTGAAAAAATATGGTAATCTGATAATTAAATGAAATAATGCAAATTTCCTTGTGAATAAAAGATAAAATAAATGATCAAAACTTCATAGCTTACCATAACTTCCTTAATGTCCAACATAGCATATGCATGAGTAGGAACTAAACCTGCCCTATCTGCTTCATCTTGGCTTAACTCTCCAGTAGCAACTGTAATCAGCACGTGTCCAGCTTTGTGTTTATCAAGCAGCTTTTTAAAGATAGCATCCTTGGGAAAAGTAGGATCATTTAAGTCAATTGATATTCTATCTGGAATCCAACCAGTCAGAGCATGAAGATCTATGTTCTAAAAATCAGTATAATTCACTATTAGAGCTTGTATAATACACATTCTAAAAATCTCGATTTACAATAATCTGGATTTTGAAAAGAGAAAAACGAAATTGCATAAAGAGTGACTCAAGAAATTAAAGGTGCAACATTAATGATATAAGATTTAAGTGGTTAAGATATTAGCAAATTTGGTAAAAAACGAGAAACGTTACTCAAATGTAAATATTGTTTTCACAAACAATAAAAGGCTAAAAGCTAAGGGGTGACAAAATGTGTGCCAAGGCAATCTTAAGGATGCCTGTCAGAGTTACAAAGGGTGTTCTGAGCTGCCTATTACTTCAACTCTAATATTAATCCCTGAATAGTAATCTGTTGCTATTCAAAAAGGAAAAGTTTCAAGGTTAAGTTTATAAACTTTTGGATGTATCTAATATATTATTATCCTATTCTAAGTGAAAAAGCTTTGAGGGTTCAAACTCTCTTTGTTACTGCGTAAATTTGGTTTTTAAGCAGTTACTTTTCAAAAGAGCAAATATTGCATGAAAATAAATGTTGAAAAGAATATTTAGTAGCTATATTAAGATAGTGCCATAATTTGAAAAGTTATATTATCAGTAGCAAGTTCTTGCACTAAACAAATTCTTAATACCAGAATATGTTAATTTCTTTTTATTTATATTTTCTGCTATATTTTTAAATTTTATGCTGTGTATTATTATTGATCCCATCTTTTTTGTTACAACTAACAGATTAAGTATGAGTTTTACCAATTACATTTATATTTTCATCTCTTATTTACACTTATAAAACATACATTATGTATAAAATAAGCAATAAACCACACACGAATATTATGTGCTTGGGGTACTGAAAGACAATTTCAAATCTCAAAAGGTTGGTATAACTAGGAAAAGTTTAGAAATCCATGTTATAAGGAATTTTTACACACTTTTAAATTTATTTTTCGAGAGATAAGTGTAATAATGCTTTTCCACTGTTGCAGAACTATATCTCTAAAATTTCAAGGAGAAAAAAAACACATAACTGTCTGTAATGCTTTCTATGCCAATATTACAATGCAAAAAGAAACATATAATTTGTGTTAAATTTATATTTTTCCAAAATATAAAATACTCTTTCAAATATATGAATAAATATTTAGCAATAAGAACTTCAAGAATTATGAAATTCAGCTCCAAACAATTAAATAAATTTGTCTATGAGTAAAAAAATGAAGAAAGAAACAAGGGTTTATTTGAAAACTGCAAAAAATTAATACATTTTAGGGTACTTTTGTTAGAAAAAATACGTCTGCAATTTTTAATGTAGGCCTAACTACAGTCAAAAATTAATTTTTTTCTCAAATCAGAGCTAAAATTCATAGTACTAGGCGTGCACAGTTCTGTTTTTAAAGTTTGAAATAATCAAAATATATGAATAAAAAAATATTTAAAGTATTACCATACAAAGGAAAATAATAGTATAAGCATAGTTTAAATACATATTTTTAGAAAAAAAAAATTATGCATAGGAAGACCACATAACAAAATATTTCTTAGACAGTTCAGATCTTAATCATTTTTTTTCCCAATATCTGAAAAAAATATTAAACTAATCATTCAGCAACTTAGGAAAATCAATTAATGGACTCAATAGAAATCTTTAGTACTAATTAATTAATGAATTAAAGTGGCCTGTAGCAAATTAAAGTAAATGAATAACAGCTTCCATAACTATATATCACAAAAATGGCAAATATTCCAAATTTTGGTAAAGATCCTGTTTAACAAGCATAAAACAAATATATTTCATTAATATTTTGGAGTTCTGGTATACATGAATAAAATTAAATAATTAAATTTTAGAGAGATATTAATAGAACAAAGTTAATTACACTTAATTATATGAATCCTTACAAATAATGTTGTTTAATTAAGAATACTACATTTGTAATTTTTTTAATATATATTATAAAAAAGATACAATTTGAAAAAAAAAAAGATATTTGCTGAGAGATATTTCTTAAAGGAAATTTTACAGAATATATTTAAAGAAGCGAATAAAAGATACTAAAAAACAGTGGCCAGTTTTTAGTCACATATATTTAAACAGGGTATCTAGCTTTGATAAGAATTTCAAACAAAAATCTCCTCTTAGTCTTTAATAATCACTTCTTTTAAAAAAAAATTTAAAAAAAATAATAAAAAATAATAAAAAACCTAATTTTTATTGCACCATTTTGACTTTCGTGAGAAGTTGTATCTTAAAATTTAGTAAGGTCAAAAATCTTCAAAAACCATCAAATTTGGAATGAAGATCACACAAATTTTTGCAACCAATAGATACCCCATTTAAATGCTATGAGCATTTAAATGGGGTATTAGGAAATGTATTTATTAGATGTATGTATTAGAAGTATGTATTAGAAAATGTATGTATTGATAAAAAGAAATATAGTATATTGTGCATGAAAATATTCCCAAAATAGATGTAGTCAATAAACCGTTAACTTGTTGTTCATGAAATTTTCAACGAAATTTCAGCATCAATATTACCAGCATATAAGATATTAGAGATATAGAGGTTATTCATAAATTATATGAAATGACCGACCATGCTTCTTTAGACACAAACATGAAATAAGAAAATGTAGATATAGGGGAAAATTCCCGCACGAGAATGACTGCCGTTCTCTTTAACATATAAACATCTTCTGCTCTACAAAAGCTCTTGTGATAGTGTGCACATGCGCGGACAACCAGTAACATATTAAATCTTCCAGAACTGTAATTCACAATAACAAGTTGAGTATATTATTAAAACAATAAATTATAACACAAATACTATTCATTAAGGAAATTACTTACAGAGTTTGATCCAGGAAAGTCATAACCACCCATAACTTTCATATAAGCTTTTTCCAATAATGAAATCCAGAATTCATTTTTATTGCTTGAAAATGAGCATAGAAGTTCACCATGAGACGCCATTGGCAAATAATCATCTATAATTATCTAAAAATTTATTTCTTAAATTAAAAAATTTTCATTCAGAAACAAAGTCATAATCAAGGGGAAGTAAGTGTTACCTTTCTCTGAACTCCATTAAAATGCATTTTCACCATATATTTTCCACAAGGGTTGTATACAGGATCACCTGCTCTGTTTTGTGGATATATAATACTGAAAAAAATAATAAAAGTTAACATGAAGAAATAAAAGTTAGAAAAAAAAAATTTTAAATACTCAAGGTCACAAGTAAATATAAGTAAAAAAGAGTAAATTGCTTAACCATTAAATCGGGCATATAATTGGAATCTGCAACTAAAAAGTTAGAACAAAAGTAAGAACTTTATTTAGAAGGAACACATTATCTTCGGCAGACAAATATTTAAGTTGTTTCTGTTTAGTTTGAACATGTATTCAAAATTACAGACAAGTCAACATATGACTAATTTCAATAAAACTTTTTACTGACTTCCATTATTAAATTTTAAATTTAGCAAATTTAATGTTGTGCGCTAATTAAAATCAGAAACTGTGTCGGAATTTATTTTTTTTAAAAATAACAAAGAGAAACACAAAAATAACACAAAGAAGAATTATGAGTAAAAATTGGAAAACAGAATTGGTGGTTAAAAGGTGACTTTTTTAACCACCAATCACACCTTGTAACCACAAATTCTGTTTTTCAGTAAAAGTATTGTAAAGTACTTGAAAAGTACTGCGTAAAGTATTTGTTTTTTATTAATATAAAATGCATTGCACTCATTTCATGTATTTCTTAGCTTCACATAGGCAACATTATTTTTTGCGAGTCAGTTAAAAAACTGTGTTCCATAAAAAGTATTTATACAAAACAATACTTGCAGTCTGAATAATTAAAATACGTCAGAATTATGTATCACATCATTCACTATATCAAACTGTAGAGTACACAAAATTACAATATTTAATGTTAGAAAAGAAAATGAGGAGAAGAATAATATGGAAGAAAGATAAAAAGCTAAATATATTATACTGCAGTAGTAGGACTAAGAGCCTTATTGTTGCCTATTTCATATAGTGCAAAAAAAACGTTTTTTTTTTATGGAAAACATCATGAATCCAGTACTCATCTGGAAAAAATACTAAGGAACTGTTTGTAAAAATGTCAAGTTTGATCAATTAACTTTAAAATATACATTGAAATTAGCTAGAGTTAATTAAAATAAGTTTGTTACAATAAATTCTGTTTCAAATGTTTATAATTAATCACCTGTAAGCCATAAATAATAAGTTATTTTTATCAACAACATAATATTAAACAACAAAAAACAATTCAATTTTCAATTAACAATTCGATTTTCTTTCTGAAAAGCTACTAACAAATCTTTTCGAAACAACATGCCATACAAACAACATACAGTTAAAAAAAATTACCTAGTGATAATCTTCTTAGAAAATCTTTTCTCATAAAGGGCACTTACAGCTAGTGAGGCAATAAATGAGCAATCACTCACTATAGTCTGTAAATTATAAAATAATAAATGCAACAAAGTAATGATTACACATATATATTAAACAGATTAGATGATGAAGTAAATTACCTGCCTAATACTAAAACAATCAATGAGTTCAATAAGTACAGGTTTAGAGGAGATATCCTCAGGACGAGCCCACCTAGCAAAGGAAATTTTCTGTTTAGGACTTAAAGCTAGTTTACCATCTTTATCACTAAATGGAAGTGGATAAGCAAATCTTTCTTTCAGATCTATGGACATAAATGGAACATATTCTCTGCCATTAACTATGGATGTTACCCTAAAAAATAAAGATATTTATAATGCACAATAATCCTAAAGTGATAAACTACATCAGGGCGCGTAGCCAAATTATTCAACAAAAGAATAAGCACCTTTTAAGCACTTTTCAAGCACTCAAAAAAAAATTTAAGCACTTTTCAAGCACTCAAAAAATATTTTTAAGCACTTTAAAAAAATATCATAACCAGGCAGGGTTGGAAAGTTTTTGACAATTAACGGTTCTATCTTGTTTTAACCTTCATGTCAAAAAAAAATTTGACATTGTTTTTTACAATTGTCAAAAACCATGAAATTTTGAATCATGTAAAAGGAATTTTTTTCATACGTTACAGACTGACAATACGCTATGCTGAAATAGATTGGGGTTGAATTAATTGTGAAAACGTTGAATAGAAGAATGTGAACTGTGTCTTTTTGCATAATTTGCAGTGAAAATCAACATATTAAAGGAGAAATCTCATTTTGAAAAAGGGAAAAATAAGCACTTTTTAAAAATACCCAATGAATAAAGCACCTTTAAGGGCTTTTAAAAAATGCTATGCACCCTGTACATAACAGTAAAAAACTAATTGATTATGAAATAAAAGAAAAAGAAATAAACACATTAGTTTTCACACAAATTAACAGTTTTAACAAATTGATAGCAAAAATCAATTAAAGAACAAGTTTGTGCTCACATTAATGCATTATATTAATTAAGTATCTTAACTAAAAAATATTGATTCCTCTCTAAAACTGTAAATACTGCTATTGCACCACAATCTAAAAAATTTCATAAACAAGCTTAAACCAGGAATGAAATTACGAAAAAAAGAGAAAAAAAACATGCATTTGAAAAGAATATTTAAAAATAACATTTTGTATATAGCACTTTCATTATCAACAGACATTTTTGTTTAAACTTTGCTTCAGGAAATAAAAAATATTGAATTTAATAATACGCAACAATATTTAACAGCAACTTTTCAAACAAGAAGTTTGACAAATCATACCACTAATAGAGCAAAAGGTTAGAAAAAGAAGTCTTTGAAATGCGTCCAAAATTTTATAATAATGGAATGTTAGTAAGACAAAGTTTTAAATAAATAAGATATGCAACTAAATAAAAAAAAATTTTTATCTGAATATAAAAGTCTCAGATAGCAATACTGGCCATAAAAAAACTAGTTTTGTAGAAAATTTGTCATTTTAAAAATATTAGTTAATGAATGATATAATACCCCATTTACCCCCTGAGCGCCAGTCCCGACTTTTTAGCTGCAAGCTTTCCTGCATCAAAAAATTGGTTTCCTAATGTTATTCCGTAGGAAAGTAGTGTATAGATAGGAATTTTCTGCAAAGTTTTACCCAGAGTTTCAATGCTCAATACATATTGAAAAATGCTACTTACAAGCACATGACATCAATCTTTTTCAATCCATTGATTTAACGTTTTATTTAATTGGTTCATACACAATTTGTAAAATCTATGATACAAAATTTTTGTTAGCGTGGTTATTTTTCAATATTCTTAAAGATATAGCAAAATTAATAAAATTAAAAAAAACATGGATCTAAGGAAGAAGAAAAAAAAATTTCAAATATTTAAGGTTTCAGTTTACAAAGAATACAGACCTAAGAACAGCAATTTCCTCTTTAGTGTAAGCACTACTTCCAGTGACACGATGCTGTGGTGCTGGGGAACTAGGAGTTTGATTAACTAAGATTTGTCTTTGGTTAGGCACTTCATTCACTTTGAGATTTGAAAGTTCTGGCAAAGGTGTGGTCGGACAAGGAGGGCATTTCTTATCAAGAGATGATTCAACATCTTTTGCTTTCAGAGTTTCGGCCCTAAAATATTTAGTAATAATAAAAATGCCACATAACACTACTTTTTAAAAAATAAATAAATAAATATTAATTAACTATGTTTGTTGCATTAATCAATTGGTAAAAATTGAGAATTTTTTTTATTGGAGGTTACAGCAAAAACCCCTGGACTTATATAACTTTAATATAACTTTATAATATAACTTTAACTTTTTTTAACTTTTTTAAACTTCTTAATATAACTTTATTTTTAAAAAAATAAACAAAAAAATAACTAATAATTTTAAGATTAGACATGTAATAATTAATAAATTTAATGGATTTTAAAGTGGTCGCCTTTTGCAACAATGCAGAGGCGCAAATTCTTTTCAGCATTGAGCAGCAAGTTTTCGGCCTTTAATCTATCTAATTCCCATCGAAGTGATTGCTTTAAAGACTCCAAATTTTTGTGAACAAATATTGTTTGCAGAGCAAATAAATGATTTCACACAGTTTTTTCCCTGCTTAAACAACTTTAAAATAGCAGCACTACTGCTTGACATTGTAAAAAAGCTAAAAACAATAAATAACCAGGAGATATATTATAAAATATTTAGTAATTATAATGGCAGACAAAAAGAAACGAGCACACAATTTAAAAGGGAATTAGTAGTTAACTTCTATTCTATGATGTAATATGTTCTATGTCTAACTTTGTCTATGTTTTGCTGCATCATGTAGTACAACAAATCAAATTTATTCTAAATTTTCATGGTTAAGAAATTTATAATAATGGATAAAAATACCTAACGATTAATATATAAAGAAACTAATTAGAATATTCTCTGCATTTTAATGATAAATTGATAAGGGAGCAAACAAATGTGGAGTTTTGGACATCCTAAATTGGTTTTTGGACAGGGTGCATAATATTAACTATTCACATTATATTAACTATTAAATTATTATTATTATTATAATTTATATATAACTATTAAAATATTATATATAACATATAATATTAACTATTAAAATCTATTTAAAACATTCATCAATTCTGAAAATAGTTAATACTTTTTATAACCCCATATGTTAAAACTAAGCACTTATTGTATGTAAAGAATATGGATATTTAATTCTAACTATTAGTTTGATATCAGTATAAATTTCATAATTCATAGTAATTTTAAGATTGCATTAATAAATTATAAAACCTATAACTATGCAGTTATTTTGCATTAACTCAAATAATATCTAAAAAATTTTACACTTCCTAAAAATTTCTTTCAAATTCTGGAAAAAAAATTCTATTTCTTAAAAAAATTTCATAAATAAAATTCTTTAAAAAATTTCACAAATAAAACAAAAGTGACTATTTTTAAAATATATATATATTAAAAAAATGTAATCATGAATTAAAAATTACAGTTTAATTGGTATTTTTTTTCCTGTTATAGCTATTTTCCATGATAAATGCCTATTTCTAAACTGTGACACATTGCTCACATAAAACTAGACTACAATATCTAGAAAAGTTTAAGGTGAGAAGAATAAAATCAAAATTTTTTTATTCAATTGTTTTTATTAGATTTTAAAGATAAGAATCCAGATTTAATATTAGTTTAATTGATAAGTTGTTAATTTTACATTATAGTTAATTGCTAATTCCTCAATATTTTTGTATTGTTTAAATGAAACTTCAACCAAAATTTAGCTATGAACCATTCACAGAAGTGTTTTGGACTGGACGGCATTTGCATTTAATTCTTCCCTAAAATAATCAATTATACTGTAGGTTCTATTACAAAAATTATTTTCCTTGAAAATCAAAATTTCAAGTCAATAAAAAGTTGTCATTATGTTTACATATTTACCATAAAATGTTTTAGTCAAATTATAAAACATTTAAATTTACCAAAAGGGTTCTGAAATTCCACTTTTTGTGACCCAACACATAAATTTCAATTTTTTAATTATAAAATAATTTATAAATTTCATGCTAAAAAAAAGTAAAATTTAGAATTCAAAGTAACACCAAAAAACATATATCCGAAAAGTAACATTTAGGTCACCTTAAATTTATATGAAAAACTTAATTTTCATGAACAAATCAGCTAAGAATTTTTTTGTTTCAAAAAGTAGATTATAGGAAATCTAAATGTTACATTTCATACATATTTTTTCTATTACTTCACATTTTTATATTTTTAAACTCAAAAGCTAAAATTTGTTATATTTATGCTTAATTTTTTAGAAAAAAAAAAGAAAAAAATCTAATCTAAGTTTTCAACAGAAAAAAGGAAACTTTAGGCCTGTTACTGAAGACAAAAATATTTTTAAATTCAACTGAAAAAAATTTTGTGAAGTATTTGAGAATAATAATAACTATTAACCAATTTGAAATTAAGAATTTTGAACAAAACAATTTTCAGGATTCACCCTGTCATACAGAAGTTCCTTTATTATGCCCCTAACATAAAAAGAATGCAATCCCAAATTTTTTTTAATTATTATTCCTTCATTCTCTGTTCAAACAATATGCAAAAATTCACTTCTAAATTCGCTAGTATTTTTTAGGAATTCATTGTAATTTAAATTGCAATGAATTTGCAGAAAAATCTTTGCAACAATGAATTCACAAAAAATTCTTCATACGCAAATTTCTATAAATTCTAAGCATACAGTGACACTAGAACAATAGTTCACTTCATTAAAGCAATAATGAATATAAATAGAAAGCTTGAGATATATAAAAAATTTTAAATGTTTCTTCTGAAATAACTTAATAATGGTTAAATTCAAAAAACTAACCTGTCAAGAGCCTTCTCAGCTAATTTTGACAACTTAAACTGCAAATCTTTGTCCTTAGTCATCTTTCTCTATGAAGAAAAATAAATAAAAAAATATTTAGAAATACTGCACTGTCAATATTAAAATTTATTATTATAAAATTAAAAGAGCTAAAATGACTCATAAAGAAAAATTAATTGTTTAACTATTTATGAAAAAAAAATATTCTTTCAACATTCATTGTCCTAAGAAATTATAAATGCAATGTAAGAAAGTATATATGTAACAGACGTAAATCCAAAAAAAAAACACATCAACTTAAATACATTTTGTTCTAATGATAAGAATTTCACATAGTAAATGTAAATTTTAATAATTCAAAAAAGCAACCTCAAATATGCTAAGTAATTAGTGCAGACTATTAATTAAGTTGTGAAATCAGGCATAAAATTTGTATTTATTTTCAAATAAAGACACCTTTTTTACAACAGATTTATATTTCTAACCATCAAGATATGATTGAAAGTTGCTACATGAAATACACAATATTAAGTAATTTAGATGGTCTGTCAAAAGTTTGGATCTCTTAATATTAATTTCATTTTTTACTAATGCCACATCTGAATAATATTTGAAGGAAATTAAAACTTTAATGCATACAAAATTCACTTACACAAAAATAATTCTACACAAAAAAATAATCTGTAATAATGATAATTTATGATTTTTTTCTTAGATTATGTAATATTGGTCATCAGAAACATTTCGAATTTTATAAGGTTCACAAATCTTTACATAATTTTGAATTACTTAATTTTAAGTGACTAGATACAAAATGTAGGCAAAATTTTTATAACTTAGTAAAACCAATTTCAATCAAATTTTGAAATTTGTTATTTAAAATTTTAACGTAATTAAAAAAATGTGAACTACCATGCACATTACATTTCAAATTCGTTTTATAAAAAATACAATTTATGATTATGAAATAAAATAAATAATTTTTAAAAAACTTTCCATAGAATTATATGGATTGTTTTAGACTGACTTAAAAGATATGACGAAATAAGCCTAAATTAACAGGCCAAACTTTCGACTTTTCTGCTGATAAGACAGGAGCAACCATACTTTTCAAATTGCAGTTATCCATAGCTGCCGGGAATAAAAAAGATAATGTTTATTCAGAGAAAGTACATTTTGGCATCTGATTTTTTTGCTTAGAAGCACTAATTATTTAGAAAATTTGAGGCAAAACTTTCACATCATTAACAGGGGTCTGTCTAGGTTTTTCTGAGAGGTACCTATTTTGTGAAAATTTAGACATAATTTGTGAAAAGTTAAGAATTATATTAAAAAATCAACACAAAAATATGGTAAAAATATGGATTTATCGTTTCTTAAGGGATACAAAAATAAAATTTTAAGAAAAAGAATTTTGTGAAACTACCGTTTTTCCTAAAATTGAATTTGTGAAACTACCGTTTTTCCAAAGTTGAATTTGTGAAGGTACCGCTAAACGGTAGTAAATTCGGCCTGGACAGACCCCTGATTAAGATCACTTAGTGTAAGTTTAGTATCCTTAAAACAAAAAGTTTTGAGGACACTTTTTTTTTGTCTCACTGTAGTATTTTAAAAATGAAAAAACTATTTAATTTTAGAAATGAAATGTTTGATATTTGTAACAGAAGTAGTAATTACTGTTTTTAAACAAAGTTCAGCAGCTTGTAAATAGAGTTCGGTAGCTTCTTTATCATTGCCATTTTCATCTTCTTCAAAACCTTGACGTAATAGAAATTCAGCTCTATCTAACTGCAGACTTTCTTCATTTTTTACAGGTTTATTTAGATTACATTCTGCCTCTAAAATATAGCAATGAAATTTTAGTATTCATATTATCTAATATGTATCATATCTTATCATTAAAAAAGAAAAGAATTTTGCAAGATTTTAAAAAGGATATAAAATTAAATACATCAATTTAAACCTAGATAACTATATACGATGCACAAAGTGAAAAGTTAGGTAATAAATTGAAATTTAAAGCTATAGTTTTCCTTTTTTTTTAAACATACTTATTTTACAGAGATCATCAGCCCGTTTAAGATACTCATCAGATTTCTCCCTGATGCCTGCAATTTGGGATCCTAAGAGATAAGCGGCAGAAAGGGTGTGAGCAGATACCTGTAAATAAAATTTACAAAAAATGAGTTCCTGAATTACAAAGTAAGGCATGGAAGCTTGTTTTTATGGCTGAGGTTTTTAAAGTGTAAATTTTAGATATTTTATCCTGGATAATATAAATTTAAGAAATACAATGAATGTTTCATTATTTATTGCAAAGCATACAAATTAAAGTTTACTTTGCACCAAGCACTAAAAATAATGCCACACTAAAAAAATTTTTTGGTTGCAAAGAACAATATAAACTTAAAATTTTAAAAAAAAATCAATGTATTACTTTTTGATGCACATCAATTAAATACAGTAGAAAACCGATTATCCGGAACGATCGGGACCATCTCTATTCCGGATAACTGATTTTTCGGGTTTTCTGAATCGCTACAAAAAGCCGTTTTTTTTTATTGTTAAACCCAACTAAAAAAAAATATTTGGAAATAATCTTAAAAAGAAGAAAAAACGATGAAGTAATACACTAATGATTATTTCCAAAATGATGGTAAGGTAAGCATCTTTCAAAAAAGAAAGAAAAATTCTAAAATCTTATGAAGAAAAAAAAAAATTTTTATCAAAGGCTGGAAAATTTATCGAATTTCGTTTCGGTTTTCTGATTTCCGGATAACGGGTTCTGTACTGTACTTAGAATACAACTATCAGTTAGAAGGATAAGATTTAACTAAAAGACTATTAATATTCTAATTTATTCAATTCACATTTTGTCAACAACAGAGCTCCAGTTATATTTTGTTTTATCTTATGTTTTGGCAATTTAAATGTTATTTGGTCTTTGTAACTTAATTTCGCAAAGGAGTGCTCTCACAATATTTAAATATGTTATGGAGTTCATGCCATCATAGAAAGTCGGAGAAGCACATTTCAAACTATTGTGATATGTAAAGACTTAAATAAGTTTGGAAATATTCCTACTTTCTCTCTTGTTAACATATTATTTAGGAAAATTTCTGAATCTCAGTATCTGTACATAAATGCCACTAAGTCATAGAAAACGGGCAGTGATAATCAAAACTAAAAAATATTCCACAATCAAAGGCAAAAATCATTAGCCAAGCATCAATCAAAAATCATTAGAAGCCATTATACACACAATTTTAATCTATTCAAAATATAAGAACTGGAGAGTTAAACTTGGTGATTTTAATTGGTGCGAACAGGTAATGACCTGCAAATAATATTCCCGAAAATTTAATGCTCAATAAAATGTGTTAAAATATCTTTCAATGTTTAAATAGAAAATATATCAGAATAATTAAATATTTTTAACATTGTGTTGATTATATTTTAAATAAGATTTTGTACCTTATAGCATATCTTATTTAAAAATTCATACAATTAATACATTAGAAAATTAGGAATCTAATTGATGCACTTTATGCAGACCATTAAGTACATGTTCTGTAATTTTCTGATAATGATGAATTGAATATTATTTGTAAATATTTTAGTCTAAATGCATTGAGCAGTCATTGTGAAAGTCTAGGATTAGGCATCTTAGGCAGCTAGTAGACTATGCAGATTCCAATCCATGGGTAAATCAGCTTATATATAATGCTAACCATGTTACAACCATCATGCCTTGGTCACAAAATTGAGGAGCTTAGCATCCTTTACTCCTTGGCCTACACTGGGCTATTGCAAGAATGCATTTTTCTTCAAAATTTTGATCTGTTCTGTTTTAATTGGTTTGACTTACACAATTATTTGAAACAATTGATTATCAAGTGACAAATGATTATCATTATATAAAGAATTATGCTATATGAAAGCTACAAACTAGATTAATTGAACAATTTTGTACATTTTAAAAGTTGAAATAATTCTGCTTTAATAGCTTTGTGTTTCAAACTTAACTCACCCATGACTATCTCAAAAACTAAAAGGTAATTGAAATATAGCATTTAGTTAAGAGATGTATCTATCAGATAAAAAAATTCTCAGATATGATGAATATAATCATGTTTGGAAACATATTAAACATTTTTAAGTTAGGTCATAAATTTATGATACAAATTATATTATCTAAACTTAATAATGTTCACTAACACAAAAACAAGGGATATCTTCCCCTTTCTATATCTGTTCACATCAACTGTATTTGCCCAATTATTTTAAATAAATTAAACAAAGAACATACACAGTGGTTTTCCCCAGAATGAAGAAAGATTTCTCGATTGTTGGAAGAGTTCCTTAATGTGAACTACGGCAGAATAATTGCAAAATCATGGCAACTGCTGGGCAGAGACCTGCAAACACTAAATAAAAGAAAATAAGAAAGTAACAGCACAGAAGGCGACCAACTTAAGGAAATTATAACCACCCTCAGGCAAACCACTATAGGTTATTTTTTTAAAAAAATTGCAAATCAAAACTCCCTGTCATGATCAGCCACTCCAACTGCAATCCCCAAGGTGCCAAATTGGTTTTAAAAGGGAAAGTTTTTATTCAAAAAAAGCATGTAGACGATTGCCCGCGGGTAGCTACGAGTTTTACACTTCGAGATGGTCTCTTTGTGATGTTTTTTTTTTTTTTAATTTCTCACGAGCCGCTGCCTGGAAGTTCAATAACTCTGTTCCCTATCTTGATCTATCTATCATGACAGAACACAAAACGAAAATATCCCCTAGAAAAGGCACAAGTCTCCATTTCGAGTTTGCCCCATTCGGTGAAAAATATTTTTAGTTTCGTTTTATCATTTTTCACTGGCACTGCCCAGGAGCAGCCAAAAACTGGGAAGTTTTCCGTAGCGTAATCTGTGGCAGATTAATCGCCTAGTCTTGGCAGCTTCCGTGCAGTAGCCAGCGAGGAACTAATAAAAAATATCACCGAGACCAACTCGAAAGGTATAACTCGTAGTCACTCCCGGGCAAACATCTACATGTTTTGTTTTTTTTTAAAGTTAGCAAGTTTAAAATCTGTTAGGTACCTTAGCGATTGTAGTTGGCGCGGGATCATGATACCAAATATCCCCAAAAAACTTAGCGATTATTTTAGCACACGTACAGAAATCTTAAATAAGATTGCATAACAACAGTTTGGAAATATTATAGAGAGAGTTTAAGGACGATGTCAACCTTCTTCCACCAAAAGGTAACTCTAGATACAATCAAGTTAACATTTCTTTTATACTAGTGAATTAGTAATTAATATTTATAGTGGTAGTTACGTCACATTATTCTTGAATTTCATAATTATCATATATGAATAGTATACAAAATCGAGATTCAAATATACATTTTATCTACGATATGAACATCAGTATAAAGTAAAGATAGTAAAAATAATACATAATATTCATACTCTATAATAATAAATAGCAGCGTCATAATTCTTTTGCTGCTCAAATTCAATGGCTCGATTGACAAATTCAACCGCATCTGCTTCTGCTTTTTGACATTCTTCTGTCATTATGTTAGAATAATGCGATGAATACAGCAATAGATAACTAAAAAGTTTATTTTAAATAGTTCATGAGAATTTAAAACACATTACATTGCAAAACAATAAAAGAACTTAATATTAACAGATTTATTTATAAATACTTTCATTTCTTTTTATATCGTATAGTTTCACTTTTATAAATATAAACATTAGTTTTGCAGTTTCAGTTACAATCTTATAAACACGGTTAAGAGTAAATTGTTACTATTAAACTTCAGATTATTAAAAAAAATTTATTCGTAATGCTATATTGATTAGAATTGTTCAAAATAGATTGCTACAAATTGTATTTCTCTTAAAATGTATGTCTTAGTCATTCGCCTCTCAAATTAGCAAAAATATTAAGACATGTTATTCAAACAACTAGTTTGGCAACATATCAGCTAATTTGGTGTTTTGGTAAATCGATCTGGATTTAAATGTCCATCAGATGTTGATCTGATGTGCTACGGGGATGTGGAAGATTACAGTTTCTTAAATAAAGTTATTCTTTATAAACTAAACATTTTTACATATTAAACTATGGAAATCAATCTTCTTTTAGTTTCGTTCTTTTTATTGCTTGCTACTAATGGGCAATATTCTGTCAATTTGAACTGATATTTGATAATTTTAGTTTGACAGATGCTAATAAATAAAACTTTGAATTTGCAAGACATGAAATATTTTCATTTAATATTCTTTCAGTTTTTACGTATTACATAAATTACGTTCTCATTGCATTTATGGAATTTTTTTTTATCTCGTAAAAATGATTGGAACTCTACTTATTAAGTTTGTACGTAGTATCAGCTGTTAAAGTTGGCGGGATCAAAAGTGTACAGATCAAGTTTTAGGAGGAGACTGGAAGATTGGAAGAAACAGAGAAGTAAAAAGAAAAGAAAATCTTTTGTGGAAGAAAATACAATTAAGTAAGTAAAAAAAAATAATTCAAACTTCATCTAAAATATACCAAAATTATAAATTCAGTAAAATTAAGTTTAAAATTTTGATGATTTTAGCTTTGGAATAGTTGTATATTATTTTTTCCTAAATTGTAAAATTACTATTCAAATACGCAAACATAAAGCTCTTTTTTTAAGCAGACTGAATTTTATTTAATTTTTTGATTTTAAAAATTGTTATATATTGTTAAAAACTTTTATTGATTTTAAAAATTGTTTAAATATGATAACTTTAGTTATAAATTCTACAAAATTTAATCTGTTGAAGAAATAAAATAAATTTTAAAAAATTTGGTTTATGAAACTGGCGGGTTTATACTTAAACTTTACATGTCACACACAAAACTACCATGATAAACTTCTAAATTTTATTGACTAATAATTTCGCTATATGGTTGTTATATTATGTAAATAATTTGCTCTATTTTTTTTCTTTTTTACATTCTTTACTTCACATAGTTCAAAACAAAACTTTCTTCATTATCAACTCATTTTCTATTACTTTTAAGGGAATCCATCTATATTCACTTTAGAAATACTGCTATTGAGGCAAAGTTTTATGCAAATCAGCTCGACTACATGTTAATTCAAAAATTAGTGTGGAAATATTGATGCTCTTACAATATTTTTGTTAAATAGTATTACAAAATCTTAAATCATTAAGTTTTCACTCATTGACTAGCTTTTTATATTAGACTACCAAACTATATCTAAAATTTAATGAAAAGTAAGTTTTTTCTGCATAAATCACAAATTTATAAAGAAAAAAAGTGCACATACAAACCACATACATGTGTGCTATCTTGATCTGATAATTTTAAGCCTCGGTCCTTTATTGTTTTCTTGTAGGAAATATTTCTAAAAATAATAGGTATCTTGATTTCTCAGCAACTGATTATGCTTTTTAATAAAAAAAAAATTTACTTGATGCAGATATATTTTTAGACTTTTATTCTGTTTACTTGCTTAAATCTATCATAAATATTTTGATTTCAAATGTTATTAGAAATTTATTGTATTTAATGACTATAGAAAGTACAAGATAAATGATAAATTTTTAAAAAAAATAGTATTCATTTAATCTTGAGAAGAGAAAACATTTTTTCCTTAAGTGAGTAATTTTTCAGAATATTTTCAAATTTTGACTTATATAATTTCAATTTTTAAAATTATGTCATCATAAAAGATTTTGAATTAAGTTTACATTTCAATTTAACAATGTATTAAGTTATTTTCCTGCTAAACACCATTTTCCCTTTCAATAACATAAAAAAAAACAATTTTTTTTTTTTTTTTTTTTTAAATGCAAAAAAAGTTTTCATCTAAAAGTTCAAGAAGAAGAGAAAAATAAGAATGATGGGCTAATGCACAGAGGGTTAATTCAATAAGATAGATTCTGTTCTTCACTCTTTTTCTCAGCAGAAAAATGTAGTTCTATTTCTCTTTTTTAAGCTATTTATTTCTTGTGCTTTTATTAAAGATCAATTATGTTATTATTATTAAATATCAAAAAATTCTAGCTATAGTCTAATTCTTCCCAAGAACTTAGAAAAATATTTGGAATGACTGCTTGCAATCCTGTAAACTTTGTCTTCAGTTCCAATTTAATTTTAATGTCTTTAATTTATTTTCAAATACTGTACAAAAAGTGTTCAATTTACCTTTTATTGTTCCTAGTTTGCATCTGTGCAAACATGTCTACTTAATTGGTCTCAGTTCAGTTATTTATTAAGTCTGAATTTTTATTTTAAATTTATTAGAAATGTAAGAAAATGTTCTTGTTTTAAATTTAGTTATAGGTAAATTTTAAAACTTTGTGTAACAAACAAAACCCCTTTATTACTGGATATTCCTTGAAATTTTATAAGTAATATGAAAATTTAATTTAAATTGAAAATACTTTTTAAACATCTTCTTTTTATTATGCTATGTAAGTTAAGTTTAAATCTGAAATTATACTTTCACTTTCGAAACAGATAAAATGTTTTTGCTACTAGTCTATTTGTACCAAAATTTGTTTCGTAACTAAATAAAGTAGTAGTAAAATCCAAACAAAATTTTAAATTGAAGACAATTGTTGCATGATATTAAAGCATAGAAAAATTTGACTTTAATATTTTCTATTGGAAATATTTTAAAATTAGCTTTTACGTTGTTTACAATTTAGTGTAGTAAAATAATTTACTACCCACAAATTGTTCTGTTATTTCTTATTTTTTGGAAAATAAAATTTGAAAACTAGAAAATGATTAAAAAATTTATCCAGTTATAAATTGTTTACTTAAAACAAAAAAGTTCTATTTTTCTCACTTTAAAATCATTTCTAATAAAAATGGTGTATCAAGATGCTTTTTGAGTTACAAAATGTAATATTTAGACATAATATAAATTTTCCTATGATAATTTAATGCTTTAAAGTAATGACACTTATGACGTAAATGACAACAGTATAAGTATTAGCTCTATTGTGTTATAAATGAAGCTAAACAATATTTTAAAAAAAAGCACAAATAATCTCGTTTTAAGTCATTTGTGACATTATTTCTGCTTATTTCACATTGTATAGATTTATTTATGTAAATGACTGATTTAACCCTTTCTTTTCTTAGATGTGTGTATTATATTTTAAATAGTAGTGTTTTCACATATTTTTGAATTAGATAATTCTTATATGCTGTATTCTAATAATAAGCTGACCAATGTCCACCTGAAACTAAAAAATTAGTAAAATTTCTTTACATATATTCAAAAATTCACCACTTTACCTTTGTAATATAATATTGAATGAACAGAAATCTATCGCAGTGCTTCTCTAATGTAAATAGTTTTTTTTTTTTTTTTTAATTATTAGAAGGAGGCGAGTATTCGAATGAGTGGAGGCGAGTATTCGAAAAAGTTACATTATAATTTAAAACTATGAATGTGTTAGTAAAGTATATCTCATTGGTAAATCATAAAATATTGAAACACAATTCGAAAATTCACAATTTATAATATTATTTACACAGAAAAAAAAAAAATTTTGAACAGTTGTTTGAAAAATTTATAAAAACTGAAGTTTTTTTTCAACATATCTTTCCTTGAAAAACGCAACTGTAAAGTTTTCTTTTTCGTATATATTAACCTATCACTTTAGTTTAAACATCTGTTTCGATGGAAAACATGACTGTAAAGTTTTCGTATAAGTCTTCAAAATGTTTTTAAATTGTGGGAGTGAAGTGAAACCTTTTTTTCACTGCAATGATTGTAACTATGCAGTGTTGACACTTTTACAGAAACTTGAGCTAATAACGTAACGTATGTTTTTAACATATATATCTCTTTATTTTTCTCATAAGTAACTATCAAAACAGTTTTGTTTCCGTATCATTCAGCAAAGAGTTTTGAAGAGTAGAAACTGAAGCTTGTTTTCACCGCAGTCAATGTGACTATGCAGAGTAAACACTTTTACAGAAACTTGAGCTAATAACGTAACGTATGTTTTTAACATATAGTATATCTCTTTATTTTTCTCATAAGTAACTATCAAAACAGTTTTGTTTCCGTATCATTCAGCAAGGAGTTTTGAAGAGTAGAAACTGAAGCTTGTTTTCACTGCAGTCAATGTGACTATGCAGAGTAAACACTTTTACAGAAACTTGAGCTAATAACGTAACGTATGTTTTTAACATATATGTCTCTTTATTTTTCTCATAAGTAACTATCAAAACAGTTTTGTTTCCGTATTATTCAGCAAAGAGTTTTGAAGAGTAGAAACTGAAGCTTGTTTTCACCGCAGTCAATGTGACCATGCAGAGTAAACACTTTTACAGAAACTTAAACTAATTACGTAAAAATCTGTAACATCTAACAACATCTGTGGAAATTGTAGGTTTAGTTTTTAGATATCTCTTAATGTAAAACGTCACTGTTAAGCTTACTTATGTTTTTAACATATATATATTTCTTTATTTTTCTAAGTCTCAATCGAAACCGTTTTATAAAGTTTTTGTTTCCGTATCATTCAGCAAACATTTTTGAAGAGGTAGAACTGAAGCTTGCTTTCACCGCAGACTCTGCAGAGTAAACACTTTTACAGAAACTTGTAACAGTTTATAACTTGTGTAAAATGTAAGTTTTTTTTACATATCTCTCAATTAAAAATGTCACTGTAAAGTTTACGCATAATTTTAACATATCATTTTAGTTTTCTCATATGCCTCAATAAAAAAAATACAAAAAAAAGTTGTTTTTTTTCCGTTGTGTAGTTTAGCAAACCATATTAAAATGAAAAACTTAGCTTATAACTCTTGTAAAAATTGAAGAATTTACATATTTCTTAATGGATAAAGTCCCTTTGAAGTTTTCGTATAAATTTAACATATCTTTTTCAGTTTTCGCATATGTTTCCATAGACAATGTTTTATAAGGGTTTTTTTTTCACCGTGTTCAGCAAACCGTTTTGAAAGGGGAAACTAAGGCTTGCTTTCACCGCAGTAACGTAGTTCTATGCAGAATAACCATTTTTACAGAAACTTTAGCTTATATACGTTGTAAAGATTGTAGGTTATACATACACTGAATTGGAACATCACATTGAAGTTTTTGTATAATTTTAACATATTTTTTTCAGTTTTCGCATTTTTCTCAATAGAAAATATTTTGCAAAACTTTTTTTTCTTCTATGTAATTCAGCTAACCGTTTTTTAAAAAGATACAAAAGCTAGCTTTTACAGCAGTCAGTGTAGCTATGCAGAGACCATGCACTTTTACAGAAACTTTAGTTTCTGACTTTTTTAAAAATAGTAAGATTAAAAATAAGATTTTTACAATTCTCTCTTAATTGAAAAGGTGACTTCGAAGTTTTCGCATAATTTTAATATAACTCTTTAGTTTCCACATATCTTTCAATAGAAAATTTTTTGTATAGTTTTTGTTTCCGCATGATTCAGCAAACAGTTTTAAAGGGAAATACTAAATCTTGCTTTTACCTCAGTGAGTGTTTATATAGATAATAAATATTTTCACAGAAACTACAACATATATTGTAGGTTTTTTTAATTGAATTGAAAATGTATCAATAGTTTTCGTGTAATTTTAACATATGCCTGTATTTTTTACGTATTTCTCAGTAAAAAACGTCACTGTAAAGTTTTCGTATGATTCGAGAAACTGGTTTGAAGAAGGAAGGTGAACTGAAGTCTTCATTCAGCGTGATGATTCTAACTATGCAGCGTAGACACTTTTACAGAAACTTGAGCTAATAAGGTAGAACGCTGTATCATTTAACAACATCTGTACAAAGTTTAGGTTTAGTTTTAATATATTTCTCAATTTAAAATGTCACTGCAAAATTTTAACATACACTTCTCTGTAGTTTTCGCGTATGTCTCAATCGAAAATATTTTGTAAAATATTTGTGGCCCGCAGTGGACTGATCGTTAAGACACGGTTCCCAGCAGATCACCGAAGTCAAGCATCACTGGCTGCGGTCAGTGTGCGGGTGGGTGACCACTTGGATCAGTCTGCGTAGAGACCGAGGGTGTGCGGTATTGGTCCTCGTGAAACTGTTCTATCGTAAAGTGTTCGACTTCGCGTGCAGGTCGTCGGGCTACCTTAGCGAGGGGGGGGGGCGTCCCCTCTGCAGAGGATCAAAATTCTGATGGCATGTCTTCGGATCATCCTCAGGGATGTTTCCCAGACCTTCGCCAATAGCCCATTGTGCAGCTCTAGTGCGACGTAAATGAAAGTATATATGTTTTCACTGCTATGAGTGTATCACAACAATGAAAACCAATTATAGAAGCTTTAAATGATAACGTAGTGTGTAATGTCTGATCGCTTGTAATGTACGTTCTACGAATCAACTGGGGGTTTTTTTTTATCATTATTCTGTTTATGCTCTAAAACAGTGTTTCCCAAACTTATGACTTTTGTGTACCCTTTCTAAATTTTTCGTAACGCTGTGTACCACTAATAAAAAAATTAATGTACTTTTTACTATAAAATAACTGCACAAAAGTTAAAAATCACAACTGGCTGTTGACATCACTAAATATTAACTGTTAACTTTGCAAAAAATAGCCAATAGAAAAATACGCAATCGTAAATTTTCATGGCTAGCTTCGTTTTTAAATAAAATGTTTTGAAATTTTCGTTTTTTTGCCAGACATTTCGCATAAGAACGTGTACCCCCACTAAACTTTTCCCGTACCCCTGGGGGTACGCGTACCACACTTTGGGAAACACTGCTCTAAAACATAGACGTTAATTTAATGTATTTTTTTAAATACGATCTTCGCTTGAATTGACATAAATGTTATGTTACTCTCACCATAATTTAGATTATTTATTATTGAGAAATTCCATTTGAAAGCAAGAAAAAACAAAGAGCGTCGAGATATTCTCTATAAAAAGCTCTAAAAGTATTAATTTTCATTTAAAAATAATTTCAGTTGATCGATATGCAATGTGATCATTACAAATTAAGCTAGTCAAAAATTTGGTACTCGAATTCAAAATTCTTGTGTTGTAAATGTAGCGTATCAAAAATATCGGTATTTAAAATACTACTTAAAAATGATTGAAAACTCGATAGGAAAAACTTGTGAACTACCAATTTTGTTTTTAGTTTTATTTTGTATTTTATTTTATTTTTTTAATATGTTGGGGTTGTGTAATCAGGATTAGGAGGTATTTGGGGTGGGAACTTTTTTTACCGAAAAGTAAAACAGTGCGGTACGCCTCACATTTCTGCCTAGAATGAGCTTTGCATCATGTAACATGGTGCGTAGCGTTTTTAAAAAGTGCTTAAAGGTGCTTGTTTTCGTTTTTTAAAAGCCCTTAAAGGTGCTTTTTTCATTGGGCGTTTTTAAAAAGTGCTTAATTTTCCTTTTTCGAAAATGACATTTTTTTCTTTACGATGTTGATTTTCGCCACGTATTATGCAAAAGCGTGCTTTTCCACAATCCATTTCGGCGTAATGTAGGTCCATAGCGTATGAAAGCGCCAATCATTTTAATCCCTTGTGCAACTTTGTTGCATTTTGCAAGATATTCTCAATTTCAGGTTTTATTTACCACCCTCTGTTATCGGACCGAAAAATTTCTTGATCATTTTAAAATGGCTAATATAATCACGAAAAGAGTTCTTTGTCAGAAACTAGTTATTTTTATCGTGACCTTGTAAAGTCTTTGAAAATTATTTTGCATTTTGTTAATGCATATAGTGCTTAAAAATATTTGAGTGCTTAAAAGGTGTTTATTTTTTGTTGAAAGATTTGGCTACGCACCCTGTGTAAAATTTCGACTTTTCTTTTACTTTGCGTTTTGTTTTATCGAAGCATTCTAATTAGGATGTTATTATTTATTTCTAGACTATTATTCAGTCATTATTTTTGTATGTAAGGGTTTCTGAAGCTACTATTTTGAAACGCTAAATCCAGTGGAGACTCTGGAATGGCAAAGACCTCATAAAAACACTCTCACCACAACCTAGATTATTTAATACTGAAAAAATGCACTCTGGAAACCAAAACAAAAACATAGGCAACTAAAAAATTTTTAAATTTTCTGCAAAACTCATGCGAAGTGTGAGTTTTTAGTTTTTAAAAAATATTAGTCATCACTTTGAGCAAATTTATTCAACTGCTTGCTTAAAACCTTTAAATAACAGATTGATTGTGTTATCGAATAAGCAACTTCGATAAAGTAATGAAGCGATTGAGTATTTTTATTTGCTTTTCTTTCATTGTGCTACTTTCTTGTTGATATAAAACAATATATCTGATAAAATGGCCAGCGCAATATTTAATTTTCGTTCCAGTATTTATTTTAACTCAATATGACTGATTGATATTTCCTTTCTTCTTAACTTCTTGTGTACACTTAAAAATGTATCTATTTTTCTTTTTCAATTATTTTTGAGGCAAGCTATAAAATTTTTGTTACGAAAAAAATTTATTGACTGTTGTAATCTCTTCGTCGGTCTACAGTTTTTGTTAAATTTATTACAAAGAATTTTTTCAAAATTAATATTTTTATATAAAAAAATTCCTATTAAACAATAATAAAAAAAATTTGAGTATTTTATTGTTAAAAACATTTCTTTTTGTGAGTACAATTTAAATAGCTCAAATATATATAATAAAAATTATTTTTATCAATAAATTTTATAATTGTGTACTAAAAAAAATTGATAATCGTTGTCACCAACCAGTGAAGTATGATTACTTATCTTTATCAATAGTGTCTAAAGAAATAGGAGTCAAATGCCGGTTTTGTAAATAGCTTTCTTTTATCTTTTACTACATTCATTGAATATAAAGAATTAAAAGCTGTAAATTGGATTTGGAATTGCGTTTTGAGATTTGATGCAATTTCACTAATTGCTCGTTGTCTTTTGTTATTAAAAATTTATCCAAGCTCAGAGGAAGACGTGCACAGTGTTTGAATCATGAGTAGCATTTTTACTGGAGGAAGGATATTCTTTTCAGAACTCTGGAAAAAATTTAGAAAAAACTTGAATAAACTGAACAAAATGGAAGAAACTGAAACTTATGCAAGAGTTTAGAATTTTTGTTTTAAAATTATCCTATAGCTCATAGGTTCTCAACCTTTTGAACGTTGCCGCCCCCTTAAGGAGCAAAAAATATTTCAACGCCCCCCTTTATAAAAATCCTGTTATTTTGAGCATGGGGACGGAGGGATGTGTGCTGAATTATAAGAGGCAAATTTTTTAAGCAATTATTTTACGCTTTGAATTTGTTTGGTTTTTTAAAAAAGAATAAATTAACTCCATAATTTTCTCACGGCAGGTAATCGCCGTCTATTTGTTATGATCAAAATAAATACGTTTAATGAAAAAAAATATACAACTAAGAAACCTATGCTTAAAAAGAATAATTTATTCTAAATTAGATAATTAAAATAACACCCAAAATAATTTTGTTACACTAAAAAGTAGTATCAACGAAACATTCAAGTAACTATGTTAGTGGGATGATTGTACTTAATGGTTCAGAACCAATTCCTTAACGCTCGGTTCAATACTTTTAGTGAGATGAAGATGCAAATACCCACGTTTGCACAATTTCGAGTCGATTTCTTCTTTTTAAGACAAGATCCGTAACAGCACTGAATCCACATTCGATAAGTTAGGAGGCAGGGAAAGCAATTAAAAAATTTTTAACGATAGTCTACAGTCCAAGATAGAGACGACTGTTACCTTTAACACTAGATTGCCCATGGAAGTCATTTTGACTGCTTTTTAATTTCAATTAGAAAAACAATGATAACACAATTTCTTAGAATTTTGTGACTTTTTGTACAACATATAATTTTTTTATTGTTAATATTTACAAATAACTTGTTATATAACTGAAAATAATAACAAAAATATTAAATTTTATTTTAAACAAATTTCTTTATACATTAGTTATGCTTTCTTTATTCATTAGTTATTCTATGCAGTCATTTTGACTGCTTTTGAGCAATATAGGTATTTCAGTCTTTTTAGTGTTAAGTAAAAATTCTGTGAGACGATCACCATTTCAAAGTTTCATTAGTTAAAAGTTCGACCAATTCCTCGTAAATCTGAACCTCTGCTGTTTCAATATTTACAAAAGGGTTCATAAACCCATTGAGGGACTTCGAGGGAACAAAACATCTTTAAAATGGTCAGAAAAGTCCATGTGCAAAGAGTCAAGGTGTTGACAATATTCTTGTGCATGTGCATCATCAGAGAGAATTTTGCCTGCATGGCTGAACTCATTCCAACCAAAATTCTGCTAAAACAAAATCAGTTTTTTTAGAAAGGCGAAAATAACTTATTTTGTAGGGATCGAATTGAGCTCGTCGCCTTGAAGTTGTAAATTAATGCCATTAAATTTTACAGATAAATCAGCCAAAGTCTTTCTTAAATTCTAGCAATCTGTCTCTTAGAGCTACATTTCTGTTTTCGAGGAACTCAAGCACAGAGTCGAAAAGATTCCAATACCTATTGAGACAGAAGCTTTTGGAAAGTCAGTGAATCTCGGTGTATATTGCAAGCGATTGAATTCTTCATCGTTTTTCTTACACAGTTGTCTAAATAATCGATCTTAGAGAGCATTACTGTGAATTTTGTTCACAGCAGATACGGCATATTGCAATGATTGATGCAAACGGTCACTGAGATTTTTTCTTACTAAATACTGTCTGTGAATCACGCAGTGAACAGCTAAAATATCTGGTACCTCCCTTTCCAAAAGGGCGATAAACTCACGATGTCGACCCACCATTGCAGGAGCCTATCAGTGGCAATGGACATAATATTCGCAAGAGGAATGTTTTTCTCTTTAAAATAATCTTTGACAGTACTAAAAATAGATTTACCTTTGATATCTACAATCAAGCTTCCTGCAAAAAGCATATCTTGAATAATTTTCCCTTCCTTTACAAACCGGACCTATGCCTACAGTAAAGCCTGCATTACCTGGCAAGGTAGATTCATCAACTTGAAGGGAAAATTCGTTGGACATCAAAAGTTTGCATAAAGAAATTTCAACGTCTTCACCCATCTCATCATTTCGTCGCCGCACTGAATCGTTGCTTATGGGATAGTTTTTTATTACATTGGATGATGTAAAACTGTTTCTAAAACTTCCTTGACAACCGGCAGTATCAACTCTACTCCGATGGTTTGAGCTTTCCCAGATTTAGCAATAAATTTTGATATATTATAAGAAGCGATCAAACCATCGTCGCATTTTTGTGATGACGTTACTAGTAACCCTGAGACCGAAGGTGCCTTCAGAAACGTGAAAAAAGACGTTCGTCAAAAATGACAAATCTATATCTAGTTTTTTGCAAATGCTCTTGCTAACGGTAAGATTTCCTTACCTCATTAGATAAAACTTTATTACAAAGTAAACACATAGGTAATTGAGAGTTCAACAGTAATTGAACAAATCCCAACTTCAAGTACGTGACACTTTACTGATGACACTTCTTTTTGTCAACCGACATTGTTGGTGTCAGCAAAATACAAACGATGAAAGAAAATCAACTATTTCTCAAAATTAATAAATAATTTATGATACTATAAAGAACTAATTCGCGTACGTACCTGCCCAAATAAACTATGAGATCTAATCGAAACTGGAGGAAAAACCGCAAAAAAGCTAACGAAAGCCATTATAAGAAACACGGGTCCGATCAAACATTCATACTGAAAGCGCATGTACTGCAATTTCCAATAAATGGCTTGAATGAGTCAGAGGCAAAAACTACTGGCTCATACGCTGAGCTGTGTTGGTTCAGATCGAAGAATAGGTGTCGTATAAATTCGTTTTATTGATGTTTCAAATAATGTATAGGATAATCTTTATTTATTATATTAATTTAATCTTTTTTTCTTTATTAAAAATTTTTTTATTAAATTAATCTTAATTTAATAATTTTATTTGTAAGTTTTAAAATTAAATTTGAATGACAAAGCATGCTTAACGCCCCCTACCGCCCAAAACATACCCAACGCCCCGCTACTGCCCAAAACAAGTTCACCGCCCCTCAGCATAGTTCCCACCGCCCCCGTTGAGAACCAATGCTATAGCTAAAACAAATGTTAAAACACGTGTGTCTAAAATGATTTTGTTTTAATTTGTATAAGTATTTCAGTTAAGTTTTATATTTTAAATTTCGATCATTTAACTTACACTGTACTTGAATGCTCACATAGGAGGTAAGATAATAAATTTTAGGTATTTAAAAGGTTTATTTTTAAATACGCAAGTAAACTACAATATATTTAATCTATCTAGATCATTTATAAACAGCTTTAAGAAGAAGAAAAAAAAATTCTGTTTGGTACCTAAAAACCAAATGTAAGATATTTAACACTAGAAAGACTGAAACTTAGTATACATCTATCTATACTGTTCAAAAGGAGTCACAATGACTGGAATAAAAAATGCGTAAAGAAATTTATTGAAAATTAATTTTTAATATTTTTTATATTATTTACAGTTAAATAACAAGTTATTAGTAAATATTAACAGTAAAAAAATTATATGTTATACAAAATTCTAAGAAACTGTGCCATTATATACATCATTATTTTTCTAATTGAAATTAAAAGCAGTCAAAATGACTTCCTTAGGCAATCTAGTGTTAAATCCTTCTCCCTCTTAAACACTCTTGTTCCTCTAATTATATTTGCTGATAAGCACATGTTTTTAATTGTTTGGATGGTATTGGATAACTTTATATATATCTAATTTTTTTTTATCATGTAAATCAATCTTATACATTCCACTATACTTATGCATTTTTTTGTATATTTTTCTCACTTGCAGAGGGATGTGGTCTAATGTTCAACTGACAAATGGTTGTCCAGCTCCTACCTCTAGGTCTAAGCATGCAATGTGTGTCTCCCAAGAGGGTTTTATTTATCTTCTAGGAGGCCGCAGCGCAAATCTACCGTTAAAAGATCTATGGAAGTTTGACCCAGGTATGCATTTCAGACTTTTTAGTTTTGTGTGTAATGGTTAGGTGGGATTTTTTTTTTAAATTTTTCCTTACTGAAAAGAATTAGCCATATAACTTGAACTTTTGTTCTTATAAATAGCCGAATTTATAAATTCGGTGTTTATAAATGCAAATAACCTGTGTGTGAAATGGGGAAATGAACGAACGTATAACACACAAGCGAAAATAACTTCCCAGTGTCAGCTTCTCTTTTTGGCTCCATGTTAATTTTTACAATTTACATGTTAATTATACAATTATAATAAGCAGAACTTCAAAAAGTTGTTTTTATAAATAGTTATTAAATAACTTTAGAGGCTTCAGTTGTCATCACCAACTTTCACGCATAAATGCAATAAATTTAACACCAGCACTCTACTAGTATCATTTTTCTAGTAGATTTGATATTTTACAGCAAATATTGAAATTCTTATTTGGAAAATAAAAGGCTGAAAATTGCAATTAGTGTTTGTTTTTTTTAGCTGTAAAATATAAAATAATAGTTTAATCAACTAAACCTTAGTCTATTTTCTAAACATACGTATAGAAAACATTCCTGCGAAATTTTAAGTAATTTAAACTGAAATATTTTGAAGTATGGCATTTGAAATAAAGGAAAATAACCGAAAAATTAGATTTAAGGAAAAAGATAAGAAAAAAAAGGCACAATTATCAACGTAATAACCAAAATAAATGATATTTTAAATCATCGTAACATCTGTTTGATTTGACGTAGACATAAAACTTAAACAATTTTAGAAAGAGAAAAGTTTATAGTTTTATTTTAAGCAAAAAACAGGAGAAAAAAATTTTGAGTCATTTGTTTCTTAAAAAAATGTGTGTTCTCACCTACATATTTCGACACTCATTTGTTGCTAACTCATACATGAGTCATCTAATTCCGTGATGAGAACCTCATCCCCCCCCCTCCCTTTCACTCCTATACTCGTACTTAATTTCCTATTCAATGTTGGAACTGCATTTCAATCACCTGATGAGCGTGATGGGTTAAGTGAAGCTTGTTACTGCACGCTACCTATATACCATATTGTATCCGGCAACCTTGAATTATTTTTTTATGTATAATATATAATAACTTAACACTTTTCATTAATGCTATGAGCTTTAATTATCCTCCGCTTATATATACATTTTTAGTTTCTGTAAAGATTTGATTATTGTAAAAGATATTTTTTGACGTTTGTCTTAATTTTATTTTAAAATCAGAAATACGCCGACCTTTATATATTATGAAATTCCTCAATTGCTTTCAATGTAATCAAAAAAATGTAGATTCTATTAGTTATGAGAAGGAAGGCAGTTAAAATTGCCCCTTTCCCCTTTTTTTTTTTTTTTTTTTTTTTTTTTTTTTTTTTTTTTTTTTTTAAATTNTTTTTTTTTTTTTTTTTTTTTTTTTGTTGTTGTTGTTGTTGCTATGGTTTACTTCTCCAGTATTTATTTAATTCCATTTATAATATTTAGAGCATAATATTTCGAAAAGAAAAAAAAACTTTTAACAAAAAGTTTGGAAAGGTTATGCAACTGTTATGCAAAAATCGGGTCGTCAAATCAAAATTTATCTAGTGCATTTTTAAAGAAACAAATTTCAAACTCAACTAATTTTTCAAATCTGATTGGTATAAATCTTCGTAGGTATTTTCTTTTCAATGGGCGTATTTTTTTCTGAATAAACATATCTCTTTTTCGACGGATCCGAATTTTTGACTCAAAAATATAGAGCAATCGCAATCTTGGAAATATGATCAGAATAGTTTCGTCAGCTGAGTGGTCCAAAATTTGGAGCCCCTTAATGTTAATTTTATTTTTTTACTTATATCTTGAGAACTTTCCGAGCGAATTTTAAAAAAAAAAATTATAAATTTATTTATCTAAAGATAATTCCACACAAAGAAATTATAGTAAATATTTTTTATTTTGTTTAATAATAGTCAAAAATATTTTGAATTGTAAGTTATACAATATTTTACATAATTTTAAGGAATATACTTTTACATGGCAAAATACAAAATTTGAGCGTAATCGGTCGAATAGTTCATGAGAAATCGAATTTTAAAATAATGCTTTTTTAACTTAATTTCAATTCGCTTCATTTCCTAACTTAAAACATCTACACTAATTAATCAGCGTATTAAGCCCTCCTAAACCCCCCTAGAGCCATGCCTCATCCGGGATTCGACCCCGAGACCTTTCTGTAATGATGTCAGCTCCCTAACCACCTTACAGCCAATCGGAATTTTTTTTCTTTTGATTGCAACTAAAGCGTGAGAGAGAAAAAAAATAATGTATAAAAAGGGATTCCGGTGTCCCATCTGCTTCAAAGGGTTATTATAAAGCCGTTGTAGCTCAGAGGCGGCTTCCACTGAGGTGAACCTGGTTCAACCCGCACCCAACTCGCACCGACCACTATGCTGATGTAAAATATCCTCCACTCGTAGACGGATCATACGTTAGAGTCTCCATCCCGTCAGGATAACTGTGGGAGATCTTCCTCTCCATATAAGGCAAATGCGGGTTAGTTCCATCAAAAAGTCCTCCACGTAGGCAAATTTCACCCAATGCTTGATCCAGGAGTTACCTTGTCTTCTGGAATAGGTTCGAAATTACAAGCCTGCGGAGTTGAACATTAATAGTCGTATCGGTTGTTCAACGACGGTTATAAAGGGTTATAACTTTTATTCGTATTGAAAACGTAGGCAATCATAAAACAAAGAAGTGGTTCATAAATCTACCAAAAGTTTTTTAGCTGAAATAATGCATAAAAATTGCTTAGAAAACAGTTAAGTTATCCATTAAGTAGTCCATTATTTTTTTTTAAATTTATTTTCTTGTTCAATTTATTTCTTAATGCTAATCTAAATATTCATCATTGATAGGATGTCTTCCGCGAGACAAAAACTGCCGTTTCTGAAACTCGCTAAAATGGATGATCCCCTTATTATGTTCTCGTTTATTCTTTTGGTGGGTAATTTGGCTCAATTTGAAAAGCGATTCATTCGGAAGCCATTTATTCTGTTTTAAGCGGAGTTTTGAAGGGTGGGTGTATGTATAGTATCTGTAAATTGATATTTCTGTTTCAGTCATGTGTTTTTGATGGATGATGCCGAAAAATATCGTTTTATTTATGTTTCAAAACTTTTTTTTACGGTTTTAACAGGCGTTTTTTAATGTAACTTATTCGAACAATTGATTTATTAGGACACTTGCAGATTCTTTTTACTTCAAAACGAATTATGCATTTGTTCCTGTTTGGCAAAATTTTAAAATGAAAAAAAATATATATAATAAATTTATTTTATGTGTATTTTTTTATTATTTTATATTATAACCGTCGTTGAGCAGCCGACCCAACATTGAGTTTACGACTGCCAATATTCAACTCCGTAGCCTTGTAGTTTTGAATCCTAACCAGAAGACAAGGGAACTCCTGGATCAAGTATTGGAAAATATTTTCCTTCTTGGAGGACTTTTTGGTGGAACTAATCGTCATTCTCGTTACATAGAGAGGAAAATCTCCCGCAGTTATTCTGACGGGAAGGGGACTCAAAACCATGATCAGTCTATCACTGAGGATATTTTACGTCAGTACTGTGGTCAGCGCGAGTCGGGTGCAGAATTCGTATCGACCAGCTATCACTGGGATTCGAACGTGGGTCACCTCAGTGGTACGTGAACGCTCTATCTTCTTAGCCACAGCGGTCTTATAAATTTGTTTAAAAAAATATTTTTGATAAATTGAAAATATAAAAACCCCTTATTCATATTTCTTTTTCGGATTACATTTATAATCCGGCAGGGAATATATTACATGTGGTTTAACAAAAAGACTGCGAACAAGATTTGACTTCAGAAAATTGAAACTCTCTATTTAAATTTTTAAAGATTCAATAGAAAATTAAAGGTATTATACCCAAATTTCTTATAAAGGGTGTCCCAAAATTAACGCAAGATTTGAATTTGCCACCATTTTTGCAGTAAATTGTTGGCAAATCTGAAAAAGAGCAATTTCACAGCTGAGAGTTTAAGGTTAGTAAAAATGGAGTGTTCGAGTCAGTGCCACATGCCATACATTTCCTAGTCGTGTATTCTCTCGTTTTGGTGGTCAGAATTGGCCCCCTAGATCGTGTGACTTAACCCCATTTGATTTCTTCTTATGGGGCTATTTAAAATCAGAGAACTATGTCAACAAGCTCACAACCACCTGTGCATTACAAAAGGAAATTGAACGCTGCATCAACGAAATACAGAAAGGTCATGAAAAATTTCGACAAAAGAGCGCGTATGTGCCAGCGAAGCCATGGAGGCCATTTGCCCGTTGTGTTATTCCATGATAACGTAATAATAGATCCTTTTATATCTCTCAAACAAACTAAGAATCCCTTTAAGCATGTTCCATTTTCAATAATTTCTGAAAACTGATGAATTTTTGAAGATAAGCATAAATTTTGAATTGCTACTTCATTTACAAAAATTTCCATGAATAAACGTATCCTGTGTACTTTATGATGCAATGAAAAAATAACAATCTAGAGATTAAAAACTGTGTTTAATTTAAACCTTGCGTTAATTTTGGGACACGCTTTGCATCATTAAATGAAATTTTATAGAGAAAACCTACAAATTTATATATAAAAGCAAAATGTTCAATTTTCATATCTTTGGATAACATCATACAGAATTCATTTTATTTACTTTCTTTCCTCTTTTTAAATGCGTACACCTATTGCTTTTTCCAACTGTACTACCTCTCTGCACATTTTATTCCCTCAACGTATGTAGCCGATTTGACTACTTCAATATTCACTCAATTCACTTCGATACTCCAAAAATCTTTTTTTTTCTTTTTTTACTGTGTTTAGAAACCCTTACCTTAAAAATTAAAACCAAATCATTTTAAGTTAAGAATAGAGATCCAATCAATATTTTTAACCAATCCTGAATTAAAAAGGGGAGCTCAAACGATCCCCCCACGCATTAAATGCAGCTGGTTAAAAGTGAACTGAAATCCCTTAATTGGGACTTTTCCCACAGTTGAGCAGGAAACCTAAAAGGGGTCAGCAATATAATTCCCTAAATCAGATGTTCACCAAAAACAGGGTAGGACCGGAAATTCATTTATACTAGCTCTCAACTTTAGTTATTAGAAAATGCCAATTAAATATACAATTAAACTAAAATAATAATTTAATTAAATAAGTTCAATTAAAACATAAATCAAGTTACGATACAATTAAAGATAACGTAATAATAGATCTTTTATGTCTCTCAAACAAACTAAAAATCCCTTTTAGCATTTTCTATTTTCAATAATTTCTGAAAATTGATGATTTTTTTGAAGATAAGCATAATTTTTGAATTGCTATTTCATTTACAAAAATTCACCTAAACCTAAAAATAACAATCGTTCACTGTGTAACGATATCGAGAAGAAGGCTGTTAAACCTATTTTCATTTCCGTTCTTAAAATTATTATGAGCTAGGTTACCTATTTTAAAGACAATATTTTATAATAAAAAATATCCTTAAGTAAGAGTTGTAGTTATATAGAATGCTTTTGATAACTTGCACTATTTATTTTGACTTGTAAATTACAATTGCTTGTATGTGTTGCGACTTATGAAATCGATAAACCTAGAATAAATAAACTTTGCATTAGTTGAAACTGATCTCGCTGTTCTTAAAAGTGCTTCTTTTGGCGTTATTAGTAAGACCTTGGATCAGTAAGACCTTGGATCAATTTAGACTGTGTTTTCTTCTTTAGTTTATTGTAGTCGTCTGATCTAAAGGAAACTTCATTTTTGTCTGGCTTTTAACTTGCGTTAAAGATTATTTAAAGGAAATGATTATTTTCTACTGGTTATCTCTTCAAATCTTCTCCAAAAATAACTTCCATTATTATTAAGTAGAATTTTTGTTTTTCATCATTGCATTCTCTTGAATGTCTTTTCTCAACTACGCTTTCAGGTTTACTTTGTAATTCAAAAATTAAAAGTTTATATCGGGATTCTTGTTTATAGTCGATAATCATGAAAATTGCTCTTACTAAAAACGAAAACTTGCTATAAAAAATAGATTATTCGTCAAAAGAGATTGTGATCTAGATTTAAAAGTGTAACCAAAACGTAAGCAAAATGTAAGTTTGTTTCCAGCAAGTAAATATTTTGTCTCGCCGTGCAAAATGTGATCAAAACAGCGACGTACGTTGCAGAATAATCTATATCCCAGCAGAGCATTTTCTGTTCGGAGTAGAACAACTCAATTCCAATGGTTCAATTACGATGAAACTTTTATATTTTGTTAATTATTTTTGTTTCACTTAGGCATATTTACATTTTTTTTTTATTTAACCAATTCAAACTCTTCTTCGCCAGTTTAGAATGCAAAATAAAATTTTTCGTCATTAAAAAAATATTGTAAAAGTTTAACTAGTGAAAGTTTTCTTTTTTTATGATACTCGTAGGACATTTGTTATTATTAAAGTCTAGTTGCTGAACATTAAATATAATTCTTCTCTTATCACTTAACTGTTATGCATAAACTTATAAAAATAACTTCATATCTGAAGTTAGAAATGAACGTTTTCGATAGCAAAATGTGCTTGAGGCATTTTACTAAAAACCTCAACTTTACATTAAAACTTTTACCTCAATTGATATTATCATAGAACTACTTTGCTCTGAGGGATGCCATTTTCATTTCAAATTTTTATAAAACTTTCCTATTTTAATATTTTACAAGCGAATTATTTCTCCAATACTTTGTTTAGATACATACCTTCGATAACTGTATTTTTCTTTTTAAAACTCTCGCTTGTATGTTTGACATAAAATAATTCTTTATGCAGATGAAAAGGGAACGATAGCCAAAAAAAGCAAACGATAAATAAAAATGAAACGATAGCCAAAAGAAGCAAACGATAAATGTTCTCGTCTTAAAGATAAAAGTATATTATTAAACTCCCTAAACCAGGTACATTTTTTCACAAAGAATCACGCATGTAAAGCGATAAAGGTGAAGCAAAAAGTTGCCAGAAAACGAAATATCTAAGTATCGTGAAACTGCCGCCAGCTGAAATATATCGATTTTTCGGCAGGAGTCGATTCCGGCGTGGCTGGATAGTGTATTAATCGCCAACCTTTTCACGGCTTTACATAATACCTTCCAGTATTCATCTCAACTTGCTTGGATTTGTTTTTTCTTACAAATCTTCGGTGTTCTTCTTTTTATTGTTCTAATGCACTGGTTTTTCTTGACTGCACAGCTCAGTATTTATTTTTAATTATCACGTGACACAAACTCGTCATTGTAGCCCTGGTAACGATCGAAATATTTATGATGATTGCTCAATAAATGGGTTATGGTTAGCTTTCTCGTTGCAGATGCATTAATGTGTTGATGATGGTGATAATGAAGTTTTGCGTGCAAGACTACTCAAAGTAATCATCATTCCTCCTCTGACCTTATAATCTTGTTAATATAGCCGTTGATGACATAAGTCAAGTTGTTATCAGAAATTTTTCGCTTAAATGAAGTAGCATTAATGAATGGAGGGGAGAAACATTAAATTCTATAGTTTGAAAAAGAATTAGAAATAGATAATAATAAATAAATAATCTTTTATTCTTTCTTTTTTAGGATAGACTACGAAATAAAAATTTAAAAAGAAAAAAATTCATAGTTATAAAATTCGATAGGATTGTTAAGGAAGCATCTTAAATAGTTTATTATTAAAACTTCTCAGACATAAATAGAATATTGGTCTTAAAGGAAGATATTGGTTTAAAGGTCCACATTTCCTGTTGTTTAAAAGGGTGATTTTCTCAAAACATTAACTTTTAACTACCACAATAAGGAAAAGTTCATTTCATACTTAACTTAATGTTGGTAATTTTTAAATTGGGACCATACATTTAAGTAAGAAAATCAACAATCAGCGATGGAAATACTTCAAAAATAAAAATTTACTGACAGTTTTAAATTGCTAATACAAAGGAAAATGCAATTTCTCTCCCTTCATTTAGACGCTGTAAAAGCTCCTGAAATTATTTTTAAAAAAATTTATTCTACGAATTAAGAATTAATAAGTAAATGCAGAAAGGCATTTAAATAATATTTAATTGAAAATTTAATTTAAAAAAAATTTTAGAAAATGGATTATATCTAGAATTTCGAAAAAATATTAAAAATTTTCATAAGAATTTTTACTTTTTCATTGTAAAAACATTTTGTTTCACTTGTATTTTTATATTACCTTAAGTAAGAACACATTTTATATGCACACACGTAATAATTAATTTAAACCTGAAACTTTTTTATATTTTTAAAATGCATTTTAGTGTACAGGCATGGTAAATACAAAAAGGGAAAGTAATGAAAATAAACTGGAAACATTATTCTTTTTTTTTAGTTTCAAAATATTTTTTTAATTGCACTATATGCTCTATAATAGTTTAAAAACACAATTGATATTGTTTGTTTTGCATTTTAAGATATAATTTTTATATTTCATCTAAATTGTTTGTTATAGAAATGAGTAGAACTTTACTTTGGTGGCATTTTTTAAATGACCCATAATTTAATTTTTTGTATAGTTTGTGCATGCTACCACTTTTCATGCAGTAAAATTTCACTTAAGTTTGCTCAGTTAATTAAATTTTCATACCAATAAAATTTCACTTAAATTTTTCCTCGGGTAGAAGTTTTATTCTTGACCTTCTTTTTAAAATCTATATTTATACAATTTATCCGAATTTTAGAAACGTCAAAAAGTAATTAAAACTGAAATTGCAAATTTCTTTAATGCTTTAAAATTATTATTTTTTTTTACGTAACCAATTTCTTATTTCGATTTAAAAATTTTTTTAAATGAAAACTAATAAAAAATCATTATTACGAAATTCAGATATAAATATTGTTTAAATTATAACGTAAAACAATTATGTAGGTATTCAATTCTTACTAAGAGTAAAAAGCAGACACAAAAATGCTAAATTAAATAAACTTGCAATTATAAATTTTGAAAAAAATATATTTGAGCTATTCAATTTTATTTTAAAAAAAAAGTTAATAATTTAATATTCTAAATCAAACTACAGTTGCAAGACAGAGCAGAATGTATTTATAATTATTTAAACTCTAGTAAGTAGATTATTTTATATCTCAATAATATTATTAACTGTCATAAAAACGTAATTTTTCTCCGGGTGGAATGACGTCCCTGCTCATTATATATTACTAAGTATATTTTTCTTTTTATTCATCTATTCATTTATTTCCTCATTTAATTTTTTAATTATTTCTTTGCGTTTAACTAATTATTCTGCGATAATTGTTCGATGGTTATTTACAAATGGACAAAAATCACATCTGCAAGCATAGCAATCGCATATAATTGCACTGTAGTTAGTAGTTACTTACATTAACAAAAAAAATTAATGAATAAAGCATTTATTTATCACGTTTTATGAGTATTTTAACTTGATTAAACACTAAAAAGAATTACTAATTTTACTAGTAAATGTTGGTTAATGATGGTACGAGAGATTTTTTAGGACTTTTAGATACTAAATAACAAAGGAAAAGAACGGAAATAAAGGCAGCTTAGTTAAAACACTCAGACTAATCTTAAATTATTAAAAAATCCAAACGTTTTGTCCATTGAGCGAAAGAAAGAAAATACATTTTAAAAAATATTCAATAAAACTGTTCTTAGCTTTGAAATGCATGATGCCTCATTTTTATTCAATGCATTTACCTATTGTAATAGGATTTCTGGCATATCTCTTTATTGAATTTTATAGTTCAAAGCGCTTTAGTTTCACTACCCATAGTCAGGGCTTACCCATAGTGCCCTCGCTTTCTTGAATAAATATAAACGTTGCCTAGCTTTTTTCCCCTTCTCCGATTTCGCCGTGTCTTTTATAATTTTCTTTCCCCACTGTAAAAACCTTGATGTAATTTGTGTGGAAATCATGTCGGAATCCCTTAACATCACACTTTCTACATCTAAACAGAAAGTGGATGTTTGAGAGTACAGTGACCTTTTTTTCCAATTCTCTGTTGCCATGGTTACCAAGACAGATGAAGGAATAAGGTGAGATATTTTTATGGATTGAAAAGTAAAGATACTTTTTAAGTGGTTTTACTCGATGTGGACACGTTTTTACCATTCATCGTACGCCTGAATCTTCCACGAAGTAGCCGTTTTACTCTTTTACCGTAAAAATAAGAACATTTTTTAAGTTTTTTTTGTTTCAACTCCAAAGGGACACATCTGGAAATATTTTCTCGTGAGATGTAACTTTTAGGAAATGAGAGTTTCTAATCTCTCTGGAGAGGTAAGAATCTATTTCGTGAAAAGTGCCTTGGTTGTAAAAAGTAATCATATATCAGCTTTTGTTTGAAAAAACGCTCGTAACTTCACCTACTTCTTGATGGAAGTTGAAGTTAGTTGAATTATGATGCTTTCAATTCAGGGTAAAGAAGGAAAAAAAAGTTTTAGAAGATAGTTTGGAGACCTTTTTTATACTCTTGTTTTTTATAGTTTATTTAAGCAGTTTAGAAAGAAAAAATCAATTCTGAAATTTGAAAAAAGAATCAATAAAATGTTGTTTTTTGATTTTAAAATATCTATACATATTTTAAAAATGTCAAAAAATTTCAATCCGTAGAAGATTATAGATTGGTTTGTGAAATATTATGTATAAAGACATTAAATCGATGGTAGAATTAATAGGGGGGAAAATCAACCTTCCTTCATGTCTTCTAAAGCTATATTTCAACGTTTTGAAACGAAATATGTTATTTTAAATCCGCATTTTAAGAATAATTATATTGGAATAATATACTTATTACAAATTATTTTACTATAATTTCATACTATAATTATATTCATGAAAATTGTCCGACTATCGAGAAAGTCTTCATTTCTTTTTCGCTTTAACAATAATAATTGAAAATATCGAGCGTGTGAGCTGTAAAAAGCATGAAAGCGTAAACATACAGTACTTGTTTACAACCCTAATGAAAATTCTTTTCTCGCATGGGCAGCAAATTTCTAAAACAAACTAAAATATACTTTGGGAAGGTTAAACGTGAGTAGTTCATTTCAACAAAGTGTTTCAGATTATGTTGTAATTTCACTTATGCAGGTTCAATAATAACAATTTGTTATTTTTATTCCTTAAAGAATTAGTATTGTTCGTCCTACGTATTTTGAATATAATTTTTTAAAAAAAACTTGCTAAAAGAGAAAAAGAAAGTGTTGATGCGTACATTTTCATAAGGCGTCTAACTTTACTTTGTTAGAAAATCTATCCAAACGAAGAGGACAAATTGTATAATTGAGTTAATATAACCCCAAATATTAATTTATTCTAATTAATTCAGTAATCTATTCAGTTTTTCTATCGCTTGTAATTTATTTTAATTTCAAAAATTTTATTTCACTAACTTATTATTAAATAAAAATTACAATTTTATCACAAAGAAATAATTTTAAAGATTTTAATGATTTAAATTCTTAAGATTTTAAGCTAGAACACATGTTAAATGGGTTTAACTTAGTAGTAAGCAAAGCTAGCATATTATGTCAAGCAAACCCTATAAGATTGCATAGCAATTTTCGGGGGTTAAGAAGCGAACAGGAGGCGGAACCAACTGATATTGCGAAATTTATAGCATCGTATGGGGCACATTTATATGGTATCTGAAAAAGAGATACCATATGGGTTTTATAACGAAATTTATAACAGCCTATGCTATGGGATAAATTTATTTGGGGTAAATGGAGACAAAATCAGAAATTGTAAAAAAAAATAATAAATATAGGCGATATCTAGATTATATTCTTTCCTCAGCAAAAGCACGTATTTGTCCACTGCCAAAGATTCGTTTTTTTTTTTTTTTTCGTCGTGGTGCCAACGATAATACGAAACTTAAAAATACTCCAGGGGAAATTTAAATCAAGATACCAATGTTTTCACGAGCCCAATTATCTTCAAATTATTATTGAATAATGAAAAAAACAGTTAATTTTAATTCTTAGACACTTCGAAATTGTGAGTTATTCGACTACTTTTGCATAACTATGGTAATCCTTGTGTTGTTTCTCTAACAATTGTACATATTTTCATAAATTTGACCGTTATGCTTGTTTAAAATGTTGCCTTATAGTCTTTATTATTACATTTTAGTGAAAAGTGTATGGGAGGAATTGAAATGCCGCGGCAACCGTCCACCTTGCCTTCAAGAACACACAATGGTTTGTTGGAAGGTAAGTGCTCTACTTTTTTTCTGCTCTTCATCTTTAACTTTGCTTAGAAAAAATTAATCATATTATTCTTATTTTATTTTACAGAATAATATTTATGTTTTCGGTGGAGAAATCGGTTTTGCTTCCACTGGAGAAACGCCATTGTGGATTCTTGACCTTAGTACGTATCATCACATTATGTTTATGACTTCAGTTCAATTTGTATTTAATTCAATTTGCTTAAATATCGTTTTCATTAAGTACTAAGCATAAACTTCTTCAGAAGTTAATTTATATCTGGTTATACTAATGCTTGAGACAGAAAAATTTGTATCTCTTGAAATGAATTTAGGAATAAAAATGTATCCTCTTTTTTTTTTTTCTTCTTTCCTTTTTTTCCTAAATTTTTATTAAAAAAATTATTAACTTAGATTTTGATTTTTATTCGCAGAAGCTAAAAAATACAGTTTCAACGCTGTAGAAAGTTTTAGTGTATCTTAACACCGAGAATGGGGGCAACTGCTTTACTTCAAAGTGGTGTTTCACTAAGCCTTCCACCACAAAAAAAGAAAGAATTTCTGGCATAGCGAAACACTAAGAATGTTCTTTTACTCTACTCTTGGTCTAAAGTAACTGTCACCATTTTTTGTATTCAGTAGCACTAAAATTTATAATTGCAGTAAGATATGATATACATAAGAGTCAAAAGAGTTAGTTTTACGAAACAATATAAAATGAGAATCATTAATTTAGGATGCATTTATGCACTAATTCTTAAAATAGAACTAGTTTGTAAATCAAACATAGAAATTATGCATTATACATTTAAATAGAAATATACATCAGATAGAAATTATGCATTCACATAGATTTCTTATTATACAAATAAAAACATACATTCAAATTTTAACGGCAAGCTTTTGTTTCGTTTGATGTACAGCAGCGTAGAAAGCACGACAATCTCGCTCCAACTCATTCTCAGTTGCAAACAAACTATTGGCGATATAAAAAGTACGCCAACATTAGTGTTTCCGAAAGATAAAATAATTCAAGTATGATGTAAACGTGCAAAGGGGGTTAAATGATGTAATTTAAATCGAAACGTTTTTAGTGGAATAAGCTTACGCTGAGCTTTCGCAGAATTTTCTTCAAGCCTTGTTTTCATGCTTTTTCCATTATTTTGTATTAAGTATGGTCAAAATAAATCAAATATATTATGTTTAGCATTTCAATAAATTTTCGTTATAAAATAACCTCATCGGACAACGGTGTCCTTTTTTTTTTCCTTATAAGTTTAATGTTCCAAGCATTGCTAATTTAAAAACAATAATTTTTAAAATTTGCACTTATTTACTATTATTTAGATCTAAGAGAAACAGTAATTCATCATTGAAATTTCTTTAATTTACAAAATCAATTTTTGTTTAGTTTTTGAGTATGAATGAAAAACAATTTTTTTTCAAACTACTTTTTTTTATATTGTAATACAAATATAATTGGGTATAATATGAAAAAAACACAACTACTTCGATTTAGTAGGAACAACATATGACGCAATGCTAAACGAATGGAATTTAGTTGTTGTTTATNTCATCATTGAAATTTCTTTAATTTACAAAATCAATTTTTGTTTAGTTTTTGAGTATGAATGAAAAACAATTTTTTTTCAAACTACTTTTTTTATATTTTATATTTTAATACAAATATAATTCCGAGAATTTAGCAGAATTTTTTTTTTTTGGAACTATTAGGCTGTTTTTTATATTTAAAAAATACTAAAATATATTTTTACTTGTAATTGGTGCGTTATTCAACATCATATTCAGAGAAATATTGCACCTCGGTTTTTACAATGAGGAAAACCGCTTTTAAAAATTTTTAAAAAAAGAAGAAAAAACCTGTTCGAAAAATCTAAAACACGGCTGTTTCTAGTTTTTGAGTTGCTAAATTTCTCAGAATATAAATATCATTTTTTTTTATTTAGTTTTACCTTGAACACAATAATCACCTTGAACCTTGAACATGCACGTAATACTTCAGAGAAATGCAGGTTTAATTATTGATTTCCTACTTTTCGAATAAAAGATTAAGTTTATGAACCCTATCATTAAGTTTGTCTTACATTGCAATCCATTCGCAACATTTTGGGCTTAACTAGATTAAATACTGTTTTAACAGCAATTAATAAAATAAAAAATTTCTTCAATTGATTTTATTTATTTTTTTCTTAACTGTACTGTTATATTGTTTAAATTTCATTTTCATTTTATCTTAGTTTTTTTGGGGGTATATTTACTTGCATTCATTTTGTATTTTTAATATTATGACATTTTTTAAATGCATCTTTAGAACCAATCGAAATTAAGCTTTGATACTTTTGACTATCTGCTGTTTTTGATTGTTAATAGTATTATTTTACTTTTTTATACAGATGCACAAACTTGGAGAAAGCATCACGTCCGTGGCTCATCTGTTCATCAACCGTCCGGGCGAAGAGGCCATTCAGCTATTATGTTCGATGGATTTATGCATGTATTCGGCGGATATCAAGACTTGCGTGGCTCATCCTCTGAACTCTGGATATTCGATTTAGGTACAATTTTTTATCGATAGATCGCGTGACTTAAGTCTGTTGATTATGACGCCTACTCAAGCAATTCAACGTAAATTGAATTTATTTCTGTTACTCATGTCCCCTAACAACTCAAATGTTTTCAATGCAAGTAACGTGACATTTTATATGACCCACATTTTATATATCTTTCAGCTAAATACTTGAAATTGAAAGGCAGTTTAATTGAAAATTTTTCTAGAGAACGATTTTGGTAAAAAAAAACGCCACGATTTATTTCGAGGCATTAGATGTTTCGTGGAGCTGTACTGCCATCCAGTAGACATTTCTGAAATTTGTATAATACCTCTTTGGAAACCGTAGTAAAGCAAAGTATGATGTAAAACTGTAACCTTTGGAGAAAAAAAAGTGTAGCTTATCACTACATTACTCCGAACTCTTCAATGAACAACAATTAAATTTTCATTTTGTGACGTAGCTAACTGAGCTTAAAGCCGAACCATAAATATTTTCTTCATAAAAGCCACCACTTTATAATTTTATAACCGTCGTTGAACAGCCAACCCAATTTGATGGGTTTACGACTACTAATGTTCAACTCCGTAGCCTCGTAATTTTGAACCCAATTCAGAAGACAAGGGAACTCCTGGATCGAGTATTGGCAGAAATTTTGCCTTCGTGGAGGACTTTTTGATGGAGCTAACCCGCATTTGCGTTACATAGAGAAGAAGACCACAAAAACCTCCCACGATTAACCTGATGGCAAGGGGACTTTAACCCATGATCCGTCTACCACTGCGGATATTTCACGTCAGCACCGTGGTCGGTGCAAGCCGGATGCGAAATTCGCATCGACTGGGATTCGAACCCGGTTCGCCTCATTTTAAGGCGAACGCTCTGTCCCCTGAGCCATCGCGGCTCCCACCACTTTATAGAAACCGGTTTTTGTGAATCCGCCACTTTATAGAAACAAAAACCGATTCATACAAATAACTTAAATATTTAACAGACAAATAACTTAAAAATTTTAAAAGTTATTAACTGCTTCCTTTGCCAATTTTTTTAAAGAAAAAAAAATGCAAAAATCAACATATTTTTTGTATTTCATTCATAAATACAAGGAACTAAAACAAAACATAAAACACAAGTTCTAAGTTGAAATTTTAATTTTTTTTATGTGTAAAAAATATTTAATTAATCATCAGTTAACTATCCCAAATTATCTCGGGCAAATGAAAGAAGTTAAATATTAATCTTCGTATCTTCATAATCTGAAAAATCTTCTGCATTACTTTCACACTTTTGCTCGTGAACGCCATTTTCTTACTCTTTCTTCTGCATAAATTCATCAACCATTGTATATACAGTTATACAAAACACGTCTGTAGTCCCACAGATAGCAAAACTCCCAAACAAATATTGGCTAACTTCCAATCACAACAGTTTATTATTATTTATTTATTTATTTATTTATTTTGCTTTTCTTCGGCCGAATAAAAACGTGATAATACAAAACATATTGACGAATTCTGCTATGCCCAAATTTACTCGGAATAGTAAATATTTGCAATATATATACATACCCGAGTTAACTATCAGGGAAAGGTTCAACTTTTTTAAAAATCGCCAATTTAGCGACATTTTTCCACCTAGATAAAAAGTATCAAAATCACTGTCTTATTCTCAGTTTTTGCAAATTTTTATAAGCCCAGGTAATGCAGCATTTAAGTAAGTTTTTAAATATTAAAAAATTAGACCACAAAAGCTTCTCATTTTCAACAAAACTGGGACTTTTCTCCATATTGACGTTTTGCGCCATTTTCAAACTGAGTGTAGACAGCGCTCTGATTTTAGCGACATTTTCAAACTTGACCTAACAGGCATGAATAACAGTTGCAAACTCACAACAGTTATAAAAATAGCATATTATTCGCAGGAAAGCATCTTTTCATAATAAAAAACACTTTTTTAAAAATTAAGAAAAGTGAATATATAATGTTTAATTGTTGCCAGCACAGAATTGTCTGTAAATTCATTGCTTGTTTTGTACATATAGTTAAAATTTAAACAAGTTCTCTGAGGAAATGCAGTTGCTGCCTGTGTTGATGGCAAGGAAGCTGCATATTTGGAGATGAATGAAAAGCCCTTATCATATAGTGATTTTTACATTACATTGCATTTTGTCCACAATATCCCAGATTCATTCGCATCCTGGTCATGGTACCATTTTTTCCTACAAATTACATGCTTACCTAAAAAGTTTTCAAATTTTTCTTTCTTTACCTGAAAAAAAATTCCCCAAAACATCGTAAGGTTTTAGAAGCAACCAGATACTAAGTGTGCTTGATGTCTTGTGGTAGTAAATGATTAAAGGGGTTTTAGCCATTTTGCACTGATGTACTCTGAATTGACAAAAGTCATAGTAAACCTCTTAATATCATGTCGGTTCTTAATATCAAGTTATCTCCTCTAGCTCTACGTAGTGCATCAACTGAATGTGGCATGGACTCACCAAATAGTTGGAAGTATTCAGCCTTGCAGCCTCAATAAATGTCTATATTTGAGAAACTGTTACAAGTGCAGCACTTTGTGCACGAGCTGCCTTCTGGATTATAACCTATAAATGCTCGATGGAATTCATGTCGGATGATCTAGGTGGCCAAATCATTCGCTGTTAATTGTCCAGAATGTTCTTCAAACCAGTCACGAACAATTAAATCCCGGTGACATGGCTCATTGTAATCCATAAAAATTCTATCGTTTGGGTACATGAATGCCTGCAAGTGGTCTCCATGTAGCTGAACATTACCATTTCTAGTCAATGAGCAGTGCAGTCGGACCATAGGACTCAGTACAGGCTATAAAAAAGCTTGTCATATCGTTATGAAGACACCAACTGACTGAACTGCGCCTTTTATGGCTCCATAGCTTCGTGGAGTCAACGCCACACTCGAACTTTCCCATCATCTCTGACCAACTGAAATCGTGATTCATCTGACTCTTGACTTCGTAAATCTAGGAATGTTGAGTTCTCTCGCGATTTCCGAAATGGAATGTCTCATGCTTCTAGTTCTAACTACCATTCCACGTTTAAAGTTAATCAATTCTCGTCTGGCGGTCATAATTACATCAGAAACATTCTCAGGTGAATAAAACTTGAGCACAAATAAAATCCTGTCAGTGATTTACTCATATATACATTTTGTACTATTACTGCCATCTGATTATTTGCATACTGCTATCCTTTGACTTTTGTCACCTCAATGCATATAAACTTTTATTTTTTCGTGATTTTAAGGTTTTTTCCATGTGTTTTATGCTCCGGTTTAAATATTTGTTCTTGACTGATTTACTGCAAATTGTTGCTTTGAAGAATCTGGAATTTTTTTTCTTCAGAACTTTGGTATGATCCCGATTACTCACAGTAATCATTCCGTACTCTTGAAATCCGTTTCTAAAATTATGCAAAGACAAATTCAGCTTTGCCTTTAAAAAAGACGCTGCTTCATAAGTTTTATTAATCTAAAAAAATCGACGTGCTAAGCAATATTCTTCGCTCATATTGAAGAAAATTGGAACAAACGTTGGCTAGTTTTCCTTTATTCTTCCATATATTTCCTTCCATTAAACCACAACTCAATATATATCTTCCTCTTCTAAACGTGGAAGGTGAGAATAGAAAACAGGAAGCGTCAGATATCCGCCCAGGGAGCTGATCCCGTTTGACTGATGAATCCGGTATGATCGGAAAGTGTCTCATTCGATTTAAACCCAATATTCCCTACGTGTGTAGTAGTTTTTTTTTTCCAGGTTAGGGGGGAGAGGAGTTAAGAGTCTTGGAGTCCTTCAAACTCCAAGACTCTTAACTCCTCGTTTCATGAATAAGTCACAAATCGTCATTCGAAACTCGTGAGTGACGCGTGTTCGGTTTTGACTCACTTCTGGAAGGGGGAAAAACGGGAAAGAAAAATCATTACAGTGTTTTTTCTCCTCCCCAAGAAACTGGATGAAGAGACAATTTGAATGACGATTTGAAAGGTAGTGTTCGTCAGCTTAACGAGCACGTTCGGTGAGCGTGGTTATTACCTCGTTTTCCAGCTCCTTAGGGGTGTGTTTTCTTAAATGGTAAATCGTGCCACTCTGCTTCCCGAAAACGGGAGTTTTATGATTCCTTTGGTTTTTTCATGTTCCTTCCGTTTTTGTTACTGGTTACCGATTCGAAAATTGAAAAAAGTGTTAGGATTCTTAAAACTATTAAGATTGTGAGTTTTTTAATAAATCTCGTTGGGTTTTAATTAAATTTTCTCATTTTTGTTTTTAACTTTCTTGAGAACTTTAAAGTTTTATCTTTTATGTATTACTTCTGTTTACCTTACGAAAGGCGTTTATATTTCGATTACAAAGATCTTTCTTTTTTTCTTCCTTAGTTAAGAAAATAAATTTCTAAATTTCTTTTTCTCCTCAAAAGGGTGTTTCAGGGAAGTTTTTTTTTTTCGCATTTTATTTTTATATTCAGATTTGTTCTGTCTTTGGATTTTTCCTCTGTGAATAAATATGGTACTAACAGTTCCAAAAGGTTCTGATTTCTGTCTTCTTGATATTTTATTTTGTATCAGACCTAGTTTTCAGTGCCATTTAATTGACTTACTTTAAGTATAGATTATTTTATTTTGTTTCACAGCCGATTCGTATTAGAATTTGAGGCTATCAATATTTAATTCTGAAGCCGTATGATTTAAACCCAACTCCGAAGACAAAAAAAAGCTCCCAAATCCTTCACGGAGAACTTTTTATATAAAACTAACCTACATTTGCACTACGAGGAAAGGAAAACCACCCATCCTGCCTTGGGTACGTTTTTTACGTTTTAGCCATTAAACTGTACATTCAATCCAATTATTATCAAAAACGACTTGAAATAAAAGCAGTACTATTAAATGGATTTAATCTTTGATTTTCCTTAACCTTATAAGTGTTTTTTTTCTTCTAATTAATCAACTCTAAAGTCTATTTAAGAAGCTCAGCCGGCGGCACTCTTTCAGTATGAAAAATAAGAGGTTAACTATAAAAACAACTTTCTTGTCTACTAAGGGTTCTTTCTATTGAAGCAGCTAAGAAAAATGTTTCAGAGCTTAAGAGAAACTTCTGCTTTGTATCGAACTTAAATTTTCCCTTTACAGAGATTTACCTTCGTTTAGGTACAGATTGGTCTCACGATCCCGAAGTACTCTACTAATCTTCTCACCGTTTCTTTATTTTGCGTCAAACATAGTTTATGACACTTGTATCTTTACTTTGAGTATACGTTTGACGCGATACACCTAACCGATTTCAGCTCTTGCGTTGTTAATGATTGAGGAAACCTTTATTTCGACCTTATGTACTGTGTTATTATATTAAATAAAATTTTAAAATTTTGGTCGTTTAAAATATCATTGGCTTAAATGCCCCACGAACAGATGTTAAACTACGGACTCATTTTTTTATTAATTAAAATTAATTTTCTTTTATTTGCATTAAAATGGACACCTATTAAAATAATATTAAAACTTTTTTCATTTTAGCCTTCTACGCACCGTGACTAAACAGGCAAAACTAATGAAATGTCCCCGTTAATTGTATAGAGTTTAGAATATTCTCTCATTCATAACTACGTTCGTGACTAAATTTTATTTTATTGAATATTTTTGTGAATTTCATCGACAGATTTTACTTTTTTTAAATGATAAAGCATTGTTAAAAATCATTTAACTAATCATAAACGATTCATTCGTGAAATATTCGAAACGCGTATTTCTCGCTTATGCAAGTACTACTAAATAAATAGATAAAAACCAAACGATCTTAGTCGAATGATGTATTCCATTATTTTCAGTTAGCCTATATAAAAGAAACTTCACGTACAATAATAAAATGCGATTTGGCATCCATTCAACTTTTTGGAATAATTCTACTTAAATAGGCAGTTTTGTGTTCTTGACCTCCTTTACACCCTCATTTACTAGCAGAATCTAAACATAATTCTCTTCAATTAAGATCGACATGCATATGCTCTCTTAAAATATCTCATTTCGTGTAAATTAAATATTCAGTGAAAAGTGAAAACGCCTTCTTTACTGTAGAGCATTTTTCTATTAATTTAGTGACAATTAAACAGTTTAACATTATTTTTATTTTTCGATCAATAACTAACTTACTTATTCAGTATTTATATCACATATTTAAAATCCTTATATACATATTTAAAATCATTAACTGCTGAATTTTTTTTTCCAAATTTTAGAATATAATATGAAAAACTCACATTAAGAGAATTTATATAAATCCGAATTTTGCATCGCTTCAATTGGACAATTCCACTATTTACGGTAGACTATTTACGGAAGTTAGAAGCATATAGCTCAGTTTTTTGTTATTCTAACCGGCGTTGAACAGCAGACTTAATTCTGAGTTTCCGACTATCACTGTTAAACTTCGTAGCCTTGTAATTTTGAATGCAACCCAGAAGACAAGGGAACTCCTGAATCAAGCATTAAGACAAACTAGCTATTGTAGAGGACATTTTTTGATAGAACTAACCCTCATTTGCACTTTTGATAGAACCACCCACATTTTGATGGAACTAACCCACATTCGATAGAGCTAACCCACATAAGGAGGAAAACCTCCCTCGGTAAACCCGACGGTAAAGTTATTCTAATCCATGAACCGTCCTCCATTAAGGATATTTTACATCAGCACTGTGTTCAATGCGAGCGGTAAGCAGAATTTGTATCAACCAGCCATCGCTGGGATTCAAACCTGAGTCACCTCATTAGGAGGCAAGCGTTTTATCCCCTGAGCCACCGTGACTTAAAAAAACACTAGTGACAGAAGTGGGATTCGAAAAAAATCGAGCAGTTCTACTAATTTTTTGTAAAATTAAGAAGCAGAGTAGTAGTTTATTTACGTCTCACTACAGCTGCAGTATGTGCTGTCGGCGTCGGTCTGGAAAAGTAACTCTGAATCACAATTGATTCGAATGCATGCCATCACAATTGCCCAAAACTGATCTTGTGGAACTTGGAACGCCATTTTTCTCGAAAACACATATTTTATACTGTTACCCATAGTTTCCTTATTTTTATAAAACTACATATATATAAAGTTTCGAAAAATCAATCTTTGTTTTCAGTAAGATAATTAAAATAGTGAAACAATTAAGTAAAAAGCATGTAAATCCTGATTGGTAAGGCGTTGGACCCATATCCAACAGATTGTTAATTCGAACCCCATCAACCGAATAGTGGCTGGTGCACGTTAAATCTGTCGGGACACAAAGTCCTCCATGTTCCCTTAACAAATCATAACTCTGGGAGTACTGAACTGGAGATTGATCGTTCTCTGGTTCAGGTCAAAACTACGATCTGTGGATGACTGAATGGATGTATAAATAGATTCGCCCTCTGAACGGGCTGGGATGTGTGTGTGACTGAAATCGTATTTTTGGCCATAGATGGCGCCACTGAAAAAAACCCACCCTCTGAGTTAAGTTTGCTTGGTTTCAGCATGCAGGGTTGCTGGTATTTGGCAAATAGCTCTATCAACAACAACTACAATTAAGTAAATAACTCTAGTTTAAGCTGTAGTGGCATCTCATTAACTGGTGGTAGTTAATTGTTTGATAGTCATAATGTTTCGAAAATTCTCCCGCTTTAACTATTGGGTCCGTTGTTTCCAGATTACGGCTAATCCTTATATTTTGGGGATTAAATCCTAATCAGTCGAATAAATTCAGAAAAAGTACGTAACTTAAAATATCGTATCTAAATTCGCAGCTCAAAATATCGATTCACAAATTAATTTGCATATNTCTAAATAAATATATATATTTTTAAAAGCCACGTTTTTTGTAGTGAAGAATAATAATTGAAAAGTAATATTTTTTAAAAAATATAAAATAAAAACTAAAAAAATTATAATTTAAAATCAAAAATATTCAAAATAAAAAATAATGTTTTTAAAAACCACGTTTTTGTTGTGGAGAATAATAATTAAAAAAAATTAAAAAACGAAAAACGTGGGGCGCATGAAATACATAACAGTACATATACACATTTTCTTACTCATACACATGCACAACCACATATACATCCACATACATATGCATATACACAAACCTATTCCACATCCACATTCAGATACAATTACAAATATACATACACATATTCTCAAGAGCTCACATACACACACTAATAAAACATTACTGTTATGTATTTCATGTGCGCCACGTTTTTCGTTTTTCAATTTTTTTTAATTATTATTCTCCACTACAAAAACGTGGTTTTTAAAAACATTATTTTTTATTTTGAATATTTTTTTTTCCTTACGCTCTAATTCAAGCAAAAATATATAAATATATAAAAAAATATATATATTAAGCTGTTTGATTATGCGAATTATATTTGAACTAAAAAATAGAATTAAAAAGAACTAGTTTCAAATTTTCTTTCTTCTTACTCAAAAATTTATCAATAATTGATTTTGTAAATTAAAGAAACTTCAATGATAAATACCTGTTTCTCTTAGATCGAAATATCTGCAAATAAGTGCAAATTTGAAAAAATTATTGTTTGTAAGTGAGCCATGTTTGGAAGATTTTACCTTTAACTCAGAAAAAAACACCGGTGTTTCATGCTCTATTTCATTACCATAAATTATTAAAATAACTAAATATATTATTTTTTACTGATTTTGTCCTAAATTAATATACAATAATGAAAAAAGTATGAATAATATGTTTTATAAAAATTCTGCATCAAAGAGTTAAGTTTAAGCCCCAAACCGTTGCAATTATTAACTAGTTATTGAAAATGATATCATTATATCAAAAGTTATTAAGGTGTTCGCTTTTATTTTTGCGCACTGTACTTCGTTTCATTTATTAAACTTTTGTAATGAAACTAAATTAAATCATCACCTTTCATCAAACTTTTCATGGAAGAGCTTTTATCAAAGAAGCATTAACCACTTTATCTAGTACTTACTAATTACTTTTCCACTTATGTTACAAATTTTTTTGTTCTATTGGAAACTGTGCCTTCGATGTTAATTATCGAAAACGTTTTCTTCTGAATATTCTTTAAGGGTGTCATCCATGCTGTTTCAACACCTCCTTAAAATGAGTAGTTAATTGGACACATTGACTAGAATGCTTTAGAACAAAACTTAGTCCCCCTCTTCCTTTTTTATTATTTTGGAAGTAAAAAATGTTTTGATAAAGAGATTTTGATATGCCATGAACATAAAAGGCGTTACGATATCTATGCTTATTATGAATCCTCTTCGTCAACATCATGCTTTGAGATTTTAGTTTTAAGTGGATGCTAATTTAAAATGAAAATTATGAGAAAACTGAAATATTTCTATAGAAAAAATTCGAGGTTCCCGAAATACTTTGCTAATTTAATGAGCAAAAGATATAACTTTTCAAATATTTTGTGTTTAGTGTTTTGTATTTATAGTTTAAACTAGCTTAAATAAGAGTCGTTGTAGCACGGTGGCTAGCGAATCCGACTCCGGTCCAGAGGTCTTGGAGTTCGATTCTCGCCTCCACGAAGACCCACAGCATACATGTAATACACGTGCTCGCAAACTCTGTGAAATCAAAAGTCCTGTGGTCGATAGCTGAGCAAGACCATTTGTACAGATAATATTCCCTTCAGATCCATGTCTAAATAGAGGAAGTGGCCTCGCGACTGATTGGTGCTGCCATTTATCCGTGAGTGTCTGTGCTAATACGTACTTTAAACCTTGCTGTACTCTCTTGTCAAACGAAAGGCTCACCTTCCTGACTTAATTCGCAAAAGACCAATGGCTGACGAACTTGGCTTATCCAAGTGTCACAAAAATCAACAAATAACACTAGCTTAAATAAATTTTCGACTGTCTAAATAAGTTCGTATCGTTTTCCAGTTTTAATCACTTTATGCTCAAACTTGAAATCTGCAGTTTCCTACTGGTGATTCGCAAAACCCGTGTCTATTCAAAATATAAATTTTAAAAAATTATATAAATATCTTAAGATTTATAAAGCTCAAATTTTTTTTGTGGTACTTCATTGATTTTACTTGAAATACCAGGACAATTTTCTTCAAGATATTGCCATAACTCATTGGAATTGTTTTAAGTGGTCCATAGGTAAGATTTGATTGAAAGGTCTTCGTCTGAGATGAACGTTCGTCTTAAATGAAGTTCGTCTTTTCTTTCGTAAACAAAGCTCAATGTTTTCGCTTAAGAAAAATGACAAAAATGGTCATAAATTAAAATTCGCGTTAAAAAAGTGGATATAGCTTAATGTCTAAATACATAAAATTTGCTTCATATGTGTGTTCAAAAAATTGACACGAAGTTCAAAGTGCGTGTTTAAGATAACGGACATAGCTTGAAATGTGTGTTTCAAAAGAGACCGAAATGCTCGCTAAAAGAGAAACACACGTTTTAACACGCTTTAAACACGTATTTCAACCCTATATCTCTTTTCTTCAATACGCATTTTGAGTTTCGCTCATTTTTCACAAGCGCATATCAAGCTACGTCCATTTTCCATACGCGCATTTTAAGCTAAATGCATTATCTTAAACGCGTATTTTGAGCTTTATCCATTATTATTATCAAAAACGTGTATTTTAAGCTATATCTATTATCTTAAACGCGTATTTGGAGCTATATCCATTTTCTTAAACGTGCATTTTGAGCTATATCCACAAAATAAAATGATGGATAAATGCTTCTCTTTATATTTATTTTGCGCAAAACCATCGCAACAAGCCGCAAGTTTTCTCTAGTTTTGTAAAAGTTTTGCCCTGTTGTATGTATTCCATAAAGCGAGTTTATATATAAACTTATCAATGTACATTCAGGGAAAAATTAGAGCCGGAAATTATCGAAACTTAATAGTAAAGCTGAATTAGACTTACAGTTAACTTTCAAATAACTTTTCGGCTTGACAATAGTACTCGCTCTTTTCACTGAATTTATGCATATAAAATGGCGGAAAAAATGCGGCTTTCATATGAAATAACAATTTATGTTGACCATAAATTCCTTAAAATAATGAATAAAACAGTCCGAAATCCGTATTTTGCGAATGATGGTCCTTTATTACCATGCATTAAGATTAAGCGATTATAGCATTGCTTTCTCCTCATGGAATGCCAGCAGGAATAGAGAACGATGCTGAAAAGACCCCTTTTCCAAAGCATCCCCCGTTACTTTGGCAACGGATGAGTCATCTCCATCTTTCAAAGCTTTTCCCTCCTCCCTCCGCGGGGATGCCCCCGCTAAGTTGCTGTAGATGAAGTGATGCAGGAATTGGCCGCATCGATTTGTTCCTCCTTCTTTTTAATCAAAGTTGCGTCCGCTGTGTATCATGGAAAGAATTTAATTTCCTGGTTTTCCATCATTTCCGTTAAAATTTTTAAAGACAAAGCTAATTTTAAGCTTTCAATTTTGTTACGCTACTCATATTCTTGGGCTTTTTATTTTTTACTTTATTTAAACATTAGCAAAATGTGTGCAGTGCTAGTTTTGGTTGTCCAACTTTTAATCATTTTTAATTCTCTGCTTGAACGCTTTCATCTTAAGATTTTTATTTTTAAAAAAAAATTTCTTTGTTTAATTAAAAAGATAAAAATAAAAAAAATATTATGCAACGCCTTGCAATCAAGGACTCCTGCAGAAATTTCCTCATGGAGATACAACCAGTTATAATATTTACTTATTAGTTCTGAAAAAAAAATTTTTTACTCGTATTTCGAATTTCTTACTAGCAATTTTACTAAATTACACTTTACAATCTGCAAAGTTTTGACCCAAAATTTAATTTTTTAATTACATTTAAATAGAAAATTAGTAAAATTGGGCTTTGTTTAATTTTTTTGAATTAAATATGATATGAACGCAAAAGATTTTTTCATTTTTTTTTTTTTTTTTTTTTTNTTTTTTTTTTTTTTTTTTTTTTTTTTTTTTTTTTTTTTTTTTTTTTTTTTTTTTGTAATATTTTATTAAAAAACTAGAGGGCTTATGGGCACCGATGACTGGAATCTTCTTTAAGACAAAAGTGACTAGGATGTAAAAGTTTTCATTTTTTTTTTTTTAATTAAAAACAGATATGTTTGATAAATATTTTATTTTTACGAATAGATGAAAATTTAAAATTATATTTTCTAATATTTCAAACATTTATTACACTTAATGTTATTTATTTTATATTTATTGTTCGAATTATCAAATCGATTTATTTTACTTCTGGAAAAAATTCAATTTCACCTTCATTGGTATTCTAAAATTTAAAAGAAAGAAGTTGAGTTAAGTCTAGAATAAATCGTGATGTTTCAAATACTGAAGATACTCAAAATATTAAAATGCAATTAAATTATTGCAAAATTGCTTCACTGCGTTAATCCTCAGTAACCCTATTATAATTGTTTAGCAATTTGACATTTTGAAGGAAAAAAAATTAGCATATGAAACTTCCTGGTTTATTCTAGGTTTACCTGAACTAACTTTTTCTATAATGAGTTTTCAAATACTGAAAAAATTGTTTTCTATATATAAAAATGCAATTAAAATATTGCAGGATTGCTTCCCTGCTTGCGCAATCGTCAGTAATCCTGCCATAATTGTTTTTGCAATTTGACATTTTGAAGGAAAAAATTTAGCATATGAGCCTTTTTGGTTTATTCTAGGTTTACCTGAACTAATTTTTTCAATACTTTAAATTACTTACATATTTGCCATTTCTACTGCCGTCTAGCGTCCTTTTAAGACGTGTATCCTCTCATAATTTTCATTGCTCTTAATTATTTAAAGTCTAATATAAAAGATTTTTATTATTTAAAATAATTACGAGGCTGCGAACTCTGCAAATTTTATTTTAAAAAAATTAAATTTTTTGATATTTTTAAAACAAAATTCTATTTTAAAAAATTATTAAAACTTTTTAAGTTAAAAAATGTAGTATTTAAAAAAAATTCTATATTTTTTTAAATTATTTAAAAAAATATAGTATTATTTAAATATAATATAGTTTTAATTAATTTTTAAAATAAAAAAAACATAGTTTTGTATATTTTGTTTTGTAGTTTCTTTAACTTTCAGCTTAACACTTTTTCATCGAAAATAGATATTAAAGCTTATGTATTTGCTTCAGAAATAAATAAAATTGATCAATAGATTAAGTTCTCTTTGTAAACCTTGACCTACTAAACGAAATTTTCTTAAATCGATAACTAGTAGACGTCACAATTTAATCTAGATTTCCCCACATTCCATTTAATTTTTTTATACTTATATTTATTGTCCAGGACCTAAATTATAAATCAGGCGTCGGATTCCAGACATTGATTTTTTTTTTATTCTTAGAAATTGTGTGAAACGAAAGTGTTTTTCACTATCTATAGAACTTCAATTTATATTGTTTTGTATTAGTTAAAGCACTGTCACTCAATTGTTAATAGGTTGTTTTTGTATTTCAGCTACTGAAAGGTGGAGCTTATTAATGACGCCAAGCTATTTCGAGCAACCCCCTCCTAGACATAATCATTCTTGCATAGTCCATGATGAAGCCATGTGGATTTATGGTGGCCTAACAGATTTACAACCTAGAAATGATTTCTGGAAATGGGATTTTGGTAATTATCCTGTCGATGGTTGCTTATCGAATTTATATTATCAAGTCTCGTTTTGAATAAGCGCTCAATAACTTTTGTTCTAACAATCGGATTTTCACGAACTAAATGTCAATCTTAATTTATCCAAGCCATTTTAGGTAAACATTCTTTTTTAGACTCATCTTATTATCGTCCCGCAGTGGACTGATCGTTAAGACACTGTTCCCAGCAGATCACTGAAGTCAAGCATCACTGGCTACGGTCAGTGTGCGGGTGACCACTTGCATCAGTCTGCGTAGGGACTGAGGGTGTGCGGTACTGGCCCTCGTTAAACTGTTCTACCGTAAAGTGCTCGACTTCGCGTGCAGGTCGTCGAGCTACCGAAGCGGGGGTGCCATCCCCTCTGCAGAGGATCAAAATTGTGCTGGCATGTCTTCCGATCATTCTCAGGGGTGTTTCCCAGAACGTCGCCAATAGCCCATCGTGCAGCTCTAGTGCGACGTAAATTAACTACAACTACAACAATCATGATTTTGTATTAATTTAGATCAAAATAAGTGAAATATAATATATTTAGCATTTTAATAATTTATAGTTATAAAACACTGTTTTTTTTTTGCTTTAAATCTTTCTTTGTAAAATCTTTCTCTTTGTAAAATCTCTTTGTAAAATCTTTCAAACACGGCTCACCTCCAAACAATAGTTATTCAAATTTGCTGTCATTTAGATCTAAGAGAAACAGTTATTCGTCTTTGAAATTTCTTTAAATTACAAAATCAATTATTAATAAATTCTTGAATATGAATAGAGAAAAAAAAAATTCTAAACTATTTTTTGGGGATTTTATATTTTCGTACAAATCCAATTCCGATAATTTAACCGATTTTTTAGCTACTATTAGACTGTTTTTTATAACTGAAAAGTATCAAAAGATGTTTTTATTTATAATTGAAGTGTCAGAAAAAATATATAAAAGGGACACCGGTGCCAAGATCACACCTTTAAACCGGTGCCGGTTTAAAGGTGTGATCTTAAGTATGCTAATTTATTAGTATTAACTATTAATTAAGTTATGGAATCAGACACAAAAACGTACTTTCTCTGAATAAACATTCCTTTTACATATTATAAACATTTTGTGGTGGATTTGAGTTTTTGACTATCAAAATATGGGGATATTGGTGATTTGGTCCCAATAGTTTAGTCAATAAAACGGTCAGAAGTTTGCACTCCTTTAATATTAATTTCACTTTTTTAGCATAAATTTAGAAAAAGTATGTTTATTCCAAGAAAATACGTTTTTGTATTAGATTCTATAATTAATTAATAGTTAGCATTAATTAACATACATTACGTCACCCCTTTAAACCATTAAGATTTACACTGAATTGGTGAAATTCCAGTGATTAGAACAAAAGTTATTGAGGATATCTTTTATTTTGCGCATTGTGTATCTTTAATGTTTTACTTATTGCAGGCCGGGATAGCCTGGTCGGTATGGCGCTGGGCCTATGTCCCAGAGTTCGTGGGTTCGAACCCCACCGGCCCAAGACTCGCCGTGTAGTAAAGTGACTGATGCACGTTAAATCTGTCGAGTCGCAGAAGTCCTTCGATGTTCCCATAACAAATCAATACCTCTGGGGCTACTGGATTGGAAATCGATCGTTGAATCTCTGATTCAGGTTAAAATTGCGATCTGTGGATGAATGTATGAATGGGTCCGCCCTATAAACGGGTGCGACGTATGGTGTGGCAGAAGTCGAATTTTTGGCCATAGGTGGCGCCACTGAAAAGCAAGAAACGCACATCTGCCTTAAATTTGCTCGGTTTCACCAAGCAGGCTTGCCCGTGTGGCAAGTGGCATTAGAAACAACAACAACTTATAAATTTCATTCGACTCAAAGTGAAATTAGTACAATATAATTAAAAGACTGATGAACTGTAAATGTAAAAATTAAAATTTACCCTGTTTCAAGACATTATTATTATGTTGCACTACTGTTATGCCTTTCTGTTCATTCTGTTTTGAGATGATAGCTAAATGAATATAAATTAAATAATAAATCAATATAAAAACCAGTTCACAAATTATTTTATGATTTAAATGTTTATTCACATACTTTTATTTTTAAATTCCTTTCAAGCTGCATCAAATTGTACAAAAAATTTTAAATGTTTTTTATTTTTATTTATCTATTTTAGTTTAAAGTTCTTTGAAATAATCATTGTGTAATTGTGTATATTTTTCGTTTCACATAATATTATATGTTCACTTCAACTTTTCTTAACAACATAATTTTTTACCTTATAACTTTGAACCCTTTTGATTTCAAAACAATCCTTATTTTTACCTAGACTTTTTTGCTATAATAAATAAACATACATTAATTATTAATGTTCAGGCATTATATATCCCCAGTTTTTAGTTAAATAACTCAAGATAATTTAAATTAATGATCAATTTTTAATGTTTGTTTTATTTTACTTTGAAAGTTTAAGTAACTATTTTTAAACTGTGTAAAATGTTTTTTTTTTAATTCAATCAAAATGTTGTGCAGAAAATTCGTTAAGTAAACTATTTAAATGTTGGTCCTTTCTAGGAGTATATTAAAGCAGTTAATAGATTACATCTGTCATTTATTTAAATATTTATTCACACTTTTCAATTTTTATGTAGACGATTTATTAAACCCAGACCCCTTAAAAGAGTGTATCTTATATAAAATTAGCTCAGTACCGTATTTTATCCAAAGTTTTTGTGTTAGTTATATTTTATTTAAAATATTTCTTATTAGAAATTTATTTTTCATACTAATTCATGGGTTAAAATACAAATAAAGGATTCAAATGCAGCGGAAAGTCCTTTATCCAGAATCATCGGGACTTTGACAAGTAAAGAAAATGGATTTTCCTAAATAGTTAGCCTAAAACGATAAAAACATGCATTGATTGATGCATAGAATAAATAAATGACAATTAACATTACTTTTCATACAATAACATTTTGTTTCTAAAATGACATTCAACTATCTAAATAATTTGCAGAGCAGATATTCAGATAAAAATATCATTAAAAAGCATTCTTCTATTTAGAAAAGTAAATCAATCCTATCTAATGAAAAATACTAATACAGAGTTGAGAAGATTCTTTTTACATACTAAAAACATTTGTAAAATATTTCTAGTAATGTTTTTAAGTGTCCCATTGAAGCTGTGTAAATGCTTATACACGTATACATAATATTATGTCACAGATTGCAAACATAACAAAAAAAAATAAATGAAGGTTAAAGAGATTTGTTAATTTTGATTGCTAAAAAATGTCTGGGCAAATTGATGTTTCTATAAAAGGACGCCTGAATCTGTAATTTGTACTGTAAGATTTAAACATTTAGTCATCAAAGTGAAATATGTTTGATACTTGAGTGTTTTAATTTGATGAAATGATTTATTATTGATTACAATTCAATACTGTATTATTATTAACTTTTATAATATCAATAGGTGCCCACCGCTGGTCTAGAATAAAAACTCAACGAGGACCAGGTGAATTACATAGTCACGCAGCAGTCAAAGCACTGGGCTTTATGTATGTTTTTGGAGGAGAGAGATCAGGAGTTGCCCTTAATGAATTATGGAGATTTCATTTTAGTAAGACACATCAGTTATTTTCTATATTTATTTCCCTTTTCTTCATGAATATTTCCATTTGAATACTTCTTTATTTAGTTAGTTATGAAATACATTTCTTACTACTGTTTGGTTGGAGGTTTCACTGTTTATATATATTATGTATATAATTTATTATATATAATTTATTATATATAATTTATTATATATAATTTATTATATATAATATATATGTATATAATATATATGCATATAATATATATGTATGTATGTGTATTGGAAAAGGAGAGGTAATATTGGGTAGCTAAGATTCGAACCCCCTTAGGAGCTAAAGTGTTTGACCTAGAAACTGTCAGATTTAATCAAAATATTCATTGTTTATTTGTGTACAATATATAATTCCCGAAAAATCATTGATGTACTACTATTTATATAAAGGATTTTTTTCTAAAAAAATTCAAATCACTTAATCTTACTCCACATGTGGGGTAAAACTGATTACACATGTTACACCAGAATTTCAGGGGGGAAATAACAGATATTTCTATTTTATATGACAATTTAAGGAAATTATACATGTAATTGGCATGAGATGAATTCAAGGATGTACTCAATGAGGGGAGAGTGAGAGACAATTGTTCTGGGGCCTGGGACTCTATACCAAATTTTCAAACCAAAAGCCAAAATTTCTTACAAAAAAAAATAGTTTTTTTAAGAAAATTGCAGAAAATTTCTTTATCTAAGTAATAACTATGATTTTGTATGAGGGGTTTTCAAAAATTCTACAAAATATGAAAATGCAGCTTTTTGTGCTACTTTGAAGAAGGGGCTGCAATAAATTTTGTCCCATAAAACCTGTGTTGAACTTTGGATGTAAGTGACGTCTTCTTCCGCTGCTCTGCAGCTTTCGGGGGCCCTACATAGAGACACATCAAGAGGGTGTCCGGTTTTAACCGAGAGCAGAGATGATCGACGGACAAGATTCTTTTGTGTGCTAAGGTATGAATCTATATTAAACCTGTAAGATGGACTAAAAGTAATTTTTATAACTCTTATAATCAATAAATAAGGATAGCTTAAAAATGAACTATCGAGAATTGACATAGTAAAACAAACTTTTCTACATGGATTCTATGAATTAATCAACAGCAAGCCAATATGGTAGGTCCTTCTTCTTCACTAGTAAATTATAATTCAGAGTTTATCCTCTAGACAATAGAACTAATTCCACAAAATCCGGGTACCCGATCTTACTCCTCTTTCCCCTATATATTGTATAGAAACAAAAAATGACTTAATTTGTTTAATATTTGGTACCAACCTTTGAAACTATTACTGACCACGTAGAATCTTTGGTTATATAAANTAAGCCTCTTGCTTGACCTGCCATTTTCTCATTGTTTCAAATTGTTTTATTAATCAAAATTGTTTTTCTATGCATCTGTAAATGATTACATAAAAAGAAAATTGCTCAAATTTTAAGAATTTCTTTTCTTTTCAAAAACTTCTTTTTTAATAAATATTCTGTTTTCACATTACCACTTATGCTTTTTTATGTAACCTAATTTAAAACAAAACGATTTAATACTTTCTTTTATTAAAAAAAAAATCTAATTTGTTGGTAATTTTCATGTATTTGATTTACTTTAATTATTTATAAAGTACAGTTCATATATATATAAAACATTTTGTACTTATAAAGAAAAAATCATTTTGATTGAAATTTGGTATCTAATGTTGAAAAATAACTAGTTTTTCATGTGGAACAGTGCTTGAAGAAATTTATCGTTAAAGTTTAGTAATCTTTAAAGAAAACAATTACCCCATTTTTCCCTCTTGCAATAATGACGGAAAAACAATAATATTCAAGTCGTAAATTAACACATTTTTTTGGATTAGTTTTTTTCCGACCAATTTTTTTTTTTTTTTTTTAATTATAACAAAATAAAGTATTTTACTTCTATCAATCAGAAGCTCCTTTTCAAAGAAATTAGTTTTTAAAAATGGGTTATTAACCAATAAAATTAATTTTAAAATGGTCTGGAACATATGGCCCCACAGGGTACATATGTACTACATCAAGAAATAGAAAATGCACTGTTACACAGAATAGATGTTAGGATAATTTTTGCCAAGAGAAGTTAAGAAGTCCATGCATTTGGCTATTAATGGCTGTAATTCATTACCAAGGCTCTTATCTTAGACTTACACAGTCAAATGTGTTGGCATAAAAAAAAGTTTCAGAATTGTTAAAGTATTTTAATGCAAATAACGCATTTAGCAACCGCACAACGGTTTTAAAATTCTATGGAAATGTCTAAAAATAGATTTTATTCTCTATTCAGTACAAGATTGCAAAATAAAAAGATTACCGATTATCAAGATTTTTATTTATTGAGAAAAGCATTAAATGAATATTAGTTTTTAATAATTATAGTTTTAAACTGATAGGAAATGTGTATATTAACTAAACATTGATGATTAATTCAAAAACTAGAGTTTAGTTTACAGTTGTTAACAATTTATAACACAAATCGGTTTAAGCATATTCTATTTTATTTGAAAAAAAAAGCATCTAAAAATTGAAATCTGTCATTTACAACATTGTAACGTTGTATCATTGACAAAATTATGTTTTTAATGTATTAATTGTATTTGTAAATTACAATTTCCATTTAATATTCTATGTAGAGTATAATTATGACTGAAAGTATAAAACTCCAAAAAGCCATGAAAATTGCTTTTCCATAAGATAATTAAAAATACCAATTTTAAATAACCTATTCAGTTTGAGTTTAAAATTTAAGTCATTAAATAAATTTAATTCAGTTTGATTAAATTATTTGATAATCAAGCATGTTCCAGGCTTGATTTCAATGTATCAAGCATTAAACTTTTGGTGGAATTTCTGACATTTTAAACTTTAAAATAAATTACACTTCTAAACTTAGTTTTTAATTTATTCTCTTAAATCATGGTTTATATATAAAGCTTAGCAGTTTTTTGAACTATTAATGTATACAGATAATTTTTTAAAAAATTAAACAAGTATGTAAATGTTTTCTTTTTGTGTAAAATAGTTTACTACACATTTTTATATATTTTTTCATGATTTGAGTTCATAAGCATTTTCAAACTTTTTGCCCTTTTCTTACTCTCATGCCTGAATAGTAATTTTTTTAAATCTATTCTTCTAGTTACTGAGACTTGGGAGCGAATAAATGCTGATGGAGTCATTCCGCCGCCACGAATCCGCCATGTTGCTGTTCCAAATCCTGCCTTTTATGATTCTGATGCTAAAATGCATGCTTGGGATGATCCTGTCATATCTGAGGAAAAAGTGCCAAATCGAGCGAATAATCCGCCCAAATCTATCTCCATGTGCTTTGGACAAACTGCTGCCGAATCTGAAAATAAGAAACATTTTAAATTCAAGGTCCATCCAGTTTCCAGATTTTGCAGTAAAAACACTGGTTCAGATGAAGATGATGACGAAGAATATACAGTGAGTTACAATCCCAGCTCCGCCCAAGTTAATCTCAAGTAAGATAGCTAAAATTAATGCATATTTACTTTTTAATTAACTTCTCATTTTAATTGTTATTGATTTACATACATAAGGATGAAAAATATGCAAGGAGTTATAATCTGTGCTGTACCTACGTTAAGTGCACAGTAGACTGATTATAAGACATGGTTCCCAGTCGATTACCTAAGTCAAGTAACGATGGCAGTGGTCAGTGATCAGGTGGCTGACCATTTCGATGAGCCTGCAAATGGACTAAGGATGCACGGTATTGAAACCAAACTGTTTCAGTGTAAAGTACTCAACTTCGTATGCAGGTGGTCAGGCTACCAGGGGAGACTGGTTGTTAGGCTATCAAATTGGGGGAGCCTGGTGGTTGGGCTACCAAAGTGGGGGAGCCTGGTGGTTGGGCTACCAAAGTGGGGGAGCCATCCCTTCTTCAGAGGATCAAAATTGTGATGGCATGTCTTTGGATCATTCTTAGGGTCTTTTCCTAGACCATTGCTAAAAGCTCATTGTGTAACTCTAGTGCAACGAAAATTAATTACTACNGATGATGACGAAGAATATACAGTGAGTTACAATCCCAGCTCCGCCCAAGTTAATCTCAAGTAAGATAGCTAAAATTAATGCATATTTACTTTTTAATTAACTTCTCATTTTAATTGTTATTGATTTACATACATAAGGATGAAAAATATGCAAGGAGTTATAATCTGTGCTGTACCTACGTTAAGTGCACAGTAGACTGATTATAAGACATGGTTCCCAGTCGATTACCTAAGTCAAGTAACGATGGCAGTGGTCAGTGATCAGGTGGCTGACCATTTCGATGAGCCTGCAAATGGACTGAGGATGCACGGTATTGAAACCAAACTGTTTCAGTGTAAAGTACTCAACTTCGTATGCAGGTGGTCAGGCTACCAGGGGAGACTGGTCGTTAGGCTATCAAATTGGGGGAGCCTGGTGGTTGGGCTACCAAAGTGGGGGAGCCATCCCTTCTTCAGAGGATCAAAACTGTGATGGCATGTCTTTGGATCATTCTTAGGGTCTTTTCCTAGACCGTTGCTAAAAGCTCATTGTGTAGCTCTAGTGCAACGAAAATTAATTACTGCTACTACTACTACCCAAATTAATCTCAGTAAGATAACTCAAATTAGTTCATATTTAACAACTCGTTTTAGTTTTGTGAGATTGATGATTTAAATAATGATGAAAAAGCTAAACTCACTTCAAAAACACAAATTAATCTTATTTATTTTTTGACTAACCAATCATTTTAACTGTATAAGGTGGTTGATTGTTTGTATAATATATAACGATGAAGAATATGCATTGAGTTATTATCTGAACTGGGTCCAAGTTAATCTCAAGTAACATGACCTAAATAAGCACATTTATATTTTATGATTTTTAGATGAGTGATTGAGTATATGAGTGATTGTTTGTTTATAATATAATTACATATTGTAATTGGTTTAACAAATATTCCTTTTAGAAATATAATCATTGTCTATACTTTTTTTGAGCCTCCATAGTTTCATTATATAAGTTTTTTTGAAAGTAAACTATCAAAAATTGAATATAAACTTATGATCAAAAATTTTTACTGTAAATTTTAAAAGTACATAGGAGGAAATAGTGTTCATTCCTTTATTAAACATTATTGATTAACCTTCAAAACATTAAACATCTGAGCAAATTTTGCTATTCAATTTATAAAATTTGATTATTTATTGTATGTGCACTACAAATTAATTTGAAATATTCAAATTAATTACATTTGTTTGTAACATGGCAGTTAAACTATACCTTAAATAATTGTTAATAACATTTCTTATTGACTTTCTCTTATAAAGTTTTTCTATTCTTATTTATTTTAATTTGTGATTGCAAAATAAATTCATATAGTTGGGTTTTACTAAAAAGTTTCTAAATCAAGTCATAATTATAAATTAACAGTTTATCAAAAATATTTTTTTTTAAATAAAAACAATTTTATAAAAAATTTACATTAACAAATTTATGATCGCTTTTGAATAAATTTATAAAACAAATTGAAATCATTAAATTTAAATGTGAAATCATATAAAGTTTATTTTTATTTTCATATTGCATAATTTTCATGTTAACTTTATTATTACCCCTGTACTTGTCTTTGGTGTAATATTACGTGATATGGTATTTTGTGCACCCCTTTTTTATCCAATAATATGCTCCAGTTCAGTCCTCTTATTTTTGCCACATCATTTTGTTCTCTACATCTTGTCTGCATGCTAGCAAAGACAGATAGAAAAGCAAGTAGCATTAAAGCAGGTATCGGATTAATATTTGTGTGAAAATTATAACTTGACCTTAAACTTTCTCATTAAAATTTAAAACATTCTATAACCAAATTATGTTTTACATAATTATATGATGTTTAAACAACCTCAGATTTGCCTTTCTTAAGCAAATGCAGATCTGAAAAATGTCCCAATGCTCCCCTCTCCCTCTTTTTTTGCCAAACTCTAGTTATAAAATCATTTATAATGTCATACATTGTAATCATATAAACTATGTCATCTTACGTAATGTTATTTATTGTGTAATATCACCAATTCCGGATTTTGTGCTTTTAAACAATTCAATTTAGTGATATTTTAAAATATGTGAAATGTTCTATTCCAAAGTACGTTAAAATTTCTAAAGTGCAACTTTGCTTAGAAATTACTGAATTGATTATCAGAAAAAAAGTTTTATTTTGTTATGGTAGATTTTTTATCCTCAGGTATTTTGAGAAAGTTAAATTTTATTATATTAACAAAATATTTATCTTAAAAAATGCTCTATTATAAAAAAAAAGAAATTATAGAAAAACTTCTTCAAAATTGATTCAGTGTTTTTTGAGAAAGAGGTACATAAAAGTTGGACATTTTAACATGGACTCGGATTGAAAATTTGACTCCCTTTAAAGTTTTAAAGCACCATTCTTTAACTTATATTTTATGTTTGACAAATGTTTGCAAATGTATTTATATGCATACCTTTTTTTTAGGACTTTGCGTGATAAGTTTCATAGCAGCCGGCTGGTGCGCAGTATATCAAGTGGCAGTTACTCCATCCTTCACAACAACGTTATTACTGAAGCTCGCAGAGATGAACTGGAGAGATTAGTAGAAGAAAGTACACCTCACCACCGACCTCGATTAAAAATCCAAAAATCACAAAGTTCAGATGCAGTGTTGGAGTCTGACAGTGAAAATGCAACTCCTCAACATCAAGGAAAATCCAACCAAGCAGGGAACATTACTGATTCTCCTCCACTATGGGTGGAAAACCCCAACACATTGCTCAGATCATCCTGGTCCGAATCGACATTCCAACACAACCGATATACTCCACCTGTAAATTCAAATAAAACGAACGGTACAGAACACAACTCGTGTACAACTCCCACTGCTAGGCTTAGTAGACTGAGTTATGATTTTTCCACAGTGCGTGACATAATTGAAGAAAACAGCGAGAATGCCGATGAGCCGAATATGGTAGAAAGTTCAATGAATAATGAAAATAAGAACCCTAACTGCAATGATGTCAAAGGAACTGAACTTCTGATTGATTTGGGGGATAATTCTTCCAACAGCAGCAGCAACTTTAAGTCTAGTCATACAATATCTGACTTTGTGAGTCAAACCTTCACTCCCAGTATTGAATCTCGTGGTCTTCCCCATTCTGTGTCTCACAGCTCTGGCTATTACTCATTTAATGAAGAAGACAATGGATCTGATTGCCATCGTGAGTTTGCAGGTTGCTTAAACTCGTCTTCAACCCGTAAAAGATTGCTGAAAGGACGGGACTTAGAGCTAAAGACGTTCTCCCCTAATGACCCCCAAAACCATGTCAATGGTAGCAACGAAATCATTCTTCCACCACCCCCTTCCAAAGAACGAGCTCGATCTCTGGACAGAACTTCTCAAAGGAAATTGATTCGGAGCTACCCATCCGGTGGTAGTATTACCCCAACAATTTTGATGTCAACCAGTATTGTAGAGGACAGTTTTGTGTCTCGTATTGAGCGTGTACCTAAATCTGAGTCATATTGTGTTCCAACCAAAAAACCTGAAATCGAATCCCCAAATGCTCATTGGTCTCTAAGCCCACGGAAAACTAGACCAGAGCAACATCAATGGCAGCTTTGTTTGTATATGTTTGGAGGCCGTGAACAAACTGCTCCAGGCGTGTACAGGCAACCTATATCTATATGGAAGTTTTATGTTTAAATATAACTGCCAATGAAAATGGTTAAATATCTAGTCTTTTAGTTAATTTTATATAATGTGCAATATGTTTTTATGTTTTACATTTTTATTTTGCTGTTAGTTGTAAATATATCAGAGATTATTTTTAAAAATATCATGTTTACCAAAAAGAAATGACTATTTATTTTAAAATCTATTCCTTTGCATATAATTTTTCTTTACCAAAAATTAAGATTCATATCGAAAAATAAAATTTAATGCTCTGTGAACAAATATTGTACAAAAAAAATGTGCTAATTTTTTTTTAATTTAAAAACAATTTTCAGTTCATATTATGTTTCATACTATTTAAAAATTTTTAACCCTTTAACTGCTGCACTAATTGTACAAAAATTGTCCTGGTAAACTTAGCTTCTCTTTTGAATAATATGAAAAGGAATCAATTCACTGTGCCATAAATGTTGCGCCCAAGGTCAACAGTTAATGGGTTAATACCAAATTATAGGGGACCTGCACCCAACTGGAAATCTAATAAATTAAAAACTATTTTAATTGTTAATAATTTTTATTCTAAATAATAATTTTTACTTTTGTGATATAACTGAGATCCGAAATTGTATTTTTAAATGTAATGATTTAATATGTTTACAAGATTAAAAAATACGAGATATTTTTTAAATTATTTTGCTTTCATACCATATAAATAACTAAGGCATAATTTTTATAAGATTTTTTTTAAGTTAGCTGTTAAAAATTGAAATTTTATGCCCAAAACTTTTGGTTTTGTTACATTAAAATTATTTGAAATTTTCTAATGGAAGTATGTAAAAATAATTTTCAAAATTACAATAAAATTTTTCAATATTTTTCAAATAATTTAATAAATATTTTTTATAATTACACCTCTTGGGAAAATTTTCATGGGCACCCTGGAGAAAATTATTATGGTGCTTGTAAAATATATGAAAAGTTTGATTGGATATAGTATCTAATAGTTAACATTTAAGTAAACCCTGGAATTATATATTTATTCCATTATTAGTATAATTGAACATTTTAATTACTTATTAAATAAACATAATTCTGAAAAATTATATAGTTATGATTATGAAAATAACTAAAAAAATTAGTCAATTATGATCAATTTATCTAAATTTTTGAAAATCATTGCAAAAATTGGGATAAATTGATCATAACAATCTGTCATTAATTAAGCAAGTTTATATTAAGAGTGTTTGTTTTTATCTAAATATGCAGTATTTATTTTATTGAAAAGTTTTAGATATAAATTTCTTAACTGTTTTTTACTTTTGTTATTATTTTTAGAAGTTGTTTACTATTTTATTTTTTTATTAAGTATAATTGCTATACATATATTTAACTAATTATATCATGTTTCCTCTAATCAATTTGAGTATTAGAATATAAATGTTTGATCTTAACTTATTTTTCAAATTAAATTTTGTTTGTTTTAAATTTTGTCAATTATATATTTGATTTAAGGAAAATGTCTAAAATAACAATTTATTCAGATATTTTTAAAATATACAATTTCCCAACACAAAACATTTATATTGGTTTAAAAATTATAATATTTCCTTAAAAAATAAACAAAATTAATAGGATTAAATGATCGGTTAATAAAATTAATGTTTAGAAAAAAAATTTTAAAAAAAAAATGTTATTTAAGAAAATAAACAGTATACTATTTATATATACATGAGCTAATTTTTTGTCTTGTCTGCTTATGATAATTATAGAAAGTCTTTTTTTTTATTACAACCGATTATTATAATTTACTTCAGCTTAATAATAGTAAGTAAATTGTTCATACTAAATAAATTAAATCATAAGTAATTAAATTTAAAATTAATTAATTTTTAAAAGTTTCTTTTAATTATAAAATATTTCTTTACTGAAAAAGATAACTTCCATAAAAATATTTAGATGCATTTGCATATCATAGGGATAAAAGAAATAAAAATATAATAATTTCAGAAAACTTGAAAATCATTAAAAAAAAACTTCACCATCAATTCTAGTCAATTAAATTCACTATAGAATTATAAGATTTTGTAAGCTTTGAAGACTAATAGTTAAAGTATTTTATTATAATAACTAATAAATCATTGATTGAATAAAAATTTTCATAAACCATAGAAATCAATAGTTTTATACAAGATTATTATATATTTTATCAATCTTTTATTAACAAATATTTAACTTCTTAGCTATGTAGTTAAAAGTTTCCATGACTATCTTCATTTCATTTAGCAGTTAGGCAAATCTACATAAATTAATATTCATTACATGCTGGCTTCAATAAAAGCTAAAAATTAAATATACTGTTCATTGATATATTTTTATGACAAATAATCATGAATCTCATCTTCATAATTACTAGTATTAATATGATGTTGACATAATCCAAAATTGGCTTCACATTCCTAAAAGACTATCTGTAATACAGCTTTAGCACTAATTTAATTATTCATTGATATCTCTTTATGGCAGATAATCAAAAATCTTATCATTAAAGATAGTTAAGTATTATAAAACTTCTGAAAATTACAGTCCAAAGATTTCCTGCCATTTTTCTTAAATATGCCATTTTTCTTTAAAGCAAATGATGTGCTTATTATTACATTAGAAATTATACATATTGAACTAGGGAATATTTATTTTTTTGTACAAAATTATCGTTTCCATAGATTAAAGAATTTTTTATGTAATTAAATGATGATTAATATGTGTCTGACCTTTTTTAAAATACTTTAAACAAAGACCGGTTTGCCAAACTTTTAAAATGTGACAAGTTTCGGAAAGAAACAATATAGGATACAATCGATCATTTTATACATTTTTTTTTTCTTTGTAAAAAAAAATCGATTTAAGAAACAGTGAACTGGTTTATTAATACTGTAAAGATAGAAATTAAAATAACTACTGTTGCTTATCTAAACATCAATTAATCGTATTATCTTATCCAGATAAATCAAAGTCGAGTCTTTTTATCTTGCCTTCACAAAAAAATTTAATCTTTTTAATGGAAGCTCTACTATAAGAGGAAAAGGCAATGGTGTGCTTTACGTTTTATTTTCCATAAATATCTCTTCTTTTTTTAAAAAAAACAAAAAGAAATTATTTTTCAAACTATTAATTATAATTTTTTAAGACTATAATCTAATTATCAAATTAAAAAAGTTATTTTTAATAATATGTGCGTTAAAAATTAATTGTTATCCGATTAAAACATTCAAAAAATGCTTTCATTTCATTTATTTATTTTTGTGTTTAAATTAAAATTTTATATTTATTTTATGTTTTATACATACATTTATATGTATAGTTTTTTTATAAATTTATATTTTTTGCTCCTTATGTAAATTTTTTACTTTAATATTTACTCTAAAATTAAATGTTGAATTAACAAATGTGTTATTAACACCGCTGCTTTTTTTACATGGTCAATATTTTTTTCCAAATTAACTCAATTTCTATAAATTGGTTTATTTATTTCTCTATATTGTTTAAATTTATATCATCTATGTTCTATTGTGCAGCTATGAAAAATTCAAAAACTAGAAAAATGATAACTGTTTGAAATATATAACTGCATTTCTTTTAACTTGAAATCTACAGTAAACTATACTTAAATATTTAAAAATTAAAATATCAAAAATAAAAGTTTTATGCCACATAAGAAATATGATTTTAAGCAATGTAAGAAACACCTACTGCTAAATCAAAAAATCTTGTTTAAACATTAAATGATATTTAAAGAAAAAAACTAGAATAATCTGATTTATGCAATAATTTTTTTGAAACTTACATCTCCCTTAATAGAGATTTTACGATATGTGTAAGTTAGAAGGCTAGTGATTGTTAGCTGAGAACAGATCTGAAATGTTTACTAGATTAGTCTATGGTTTGTAAATGCATGTGATTATTATTATTATTAGTTCCAGAAGTAGTTAGATTGAAATAAACTTTTCAGTTAAACTATTAAAAAAATTATTTATATAGATATTGCTCAAAAGTATCTATAATTTTTTTTTTCTTTATAATTAATTCTTTAAATATATAAAACAAATATTTAAGGAATAATAATCGATTAAATATATTTACTTTTTTTTATGAAAAAATAACACTCACCCAACCGAAGCATTTTGAATTTGAACAGAAGATAATTTTTTTTTTTTATGGAAATCTTTTTTTTTCCTTCATACCTTTTCTTTTATTTTTATATGTTTAGAAAAAATTGAAGTTTTAACTATCAAATAAATAAAAAACTTTATGAAACTTCATGAAGAATGTCATAGAAAGTACAAAAAATACCTAATCTAATTTGATAAGATGCTTTGAATAAAAATTATAGCAAGTTAATTCTGTTTAAGTCGTTATTTGTTTTTATAGTGTAAATTTTGAAAAACAAAATTTTGTTTATTATTGACTATTATGCATTATTTTTCATAAAGTTCTATTGTAAAAACACGTTAACTTTACATCTGTTTTACAGTTACAATTTGTTACAGTTTAGATTATTATTTTTTTAGTGCTGCATTTCAATGTAAACCAAAATTTATTAACCTTATGTGCTAACATTACTGTGTGTGAAAATTGTAAAATACATCAATAAAATGTTTCAATTATTCAATTTATCTCATTAATTATTAATATTTATATACATAGAGGATGCTTTTATATCTTTAAAGAAAATATATCTTTAAAGAAATCAAGTAAAAGTATATGTTTTTGTGACATACACTAGAAATATGTACAAAATGTAACATACCCAATAAATACATATTTTTTTTTATATTTTACAACCGCCGTTGAACAGCCCAGTTTTGGGTTTATGACTACTAATGTTCAACTCTGTAGCTTTTTGATTTTGAACCAATCTAGAAGACATGGAAACTCCTGGACCAGTACCCCCAGAGTAGGCATGATTTGTAATGAAGACGTGGGGGACTTAAGAGACTCGACAGATTTAGTGTTCATCAGTCACCATTTACTACACGGGGAGTCTTCGGTCGACGAGGATCGAACCCATGACTTCTTGGATATGGGCCCAGTGCCCTACCAACCAGGCTATCCCAGCCCTACAATAAATACATAAAAAAAAGTAATAATGATATATTTTAGATTGCTTAACTTTGACTTAGCAGTCACGGAAGAAATATTTTGAATTTAAAAAAAATACACATAGACTTTAGACTAAATAAAAAAAATATTTCAAATTGCACCATATTCTTTACGAAATATTTCAAATAAAGACAGAGGGTACAGGACACTCCGTTGCCATGGACAAAAAGAATAAAGGTTCCTTTTTTTTTTATTGGAAAACAGAAGTGTTTCTTATTAGGTAGGCAATAAGTGCTTAAGTTGTGTCCTTGAAAGGATACTGAGGAAATGCAATTCTTTGAGGGTAAAGCAATAGGGCCCCAAAGGAAGAAAGAAAGGAATGTCTCTTAGTATTTTAATTCACACCACATACTTAAGCTTTTGTTCCCAACAATGGGAATAAACATGTGGAAAAAAAATCTTATTTATTAGAAAAGAGTGTATTTCTCAATAATAAAAAGGTCACTAATGGTATAAGAAGTGAAATAAAGAGTCTGAAATTTTAGGTGCTAGAAAAGATTTTTTCTAAAAATTATTTAAAATTGAAATTTAGGAAACAAAAATTTTCTAGGGTGGGCCAACGAACTTCTAGAGTGGGCCTGGCCCCCTACCTACTTCTGCCAATGACTTTGGGTTAACTCCCTTAACAGCTAATCAACTCAACTGTTTCTGTCTTTAGATAGGATGTTTATCTTTTTAAGCAATCTATGAGAAAGTGATGTTTAAAAAAAATACACTATATTGGGCATCTGACACTAGTCTCTTTGTTAAATAAACATTCACATACTTGGGCTGTCACCCTTAACTAATCTGTTAAACTATTTTGTTTTAAGGAGTAGTAAAAAACTACTGCCATATTACATTATATCTAATGCTAGTACCAGTAACATTAATTAAACATCAATAATATTTTGGCCTTTTTTTACCTCACACCAAACTGGCGTATATCAAACTTGTCTAACTCAGCGTTTAAAGTAGATGTTTATCTTTCCGTGAAATACCTGGGAGAACTTAACATGCAGCACTTAACACAATCAGGTATCTGACACTAGCCAGATAAGTCTCTTTTTTTTTTTCATAATATAGATCTTCGAGAACATCTACATACAAGTATACATACAGCTTTGTTTATACTTTTTATTATTATTATTTACAATTTTTTAATTATCACATCAAACAATCAGTCTATACATGTGACATTGCATGAATAGATAATATTCTTTCATCGAATTTAAAACAAACTTTTCTCACTCAATTAACCACAATATGTCCATGGATATGTTATGTACAACAATCAAATAAAATAAATCAAGATGATAAATCATCATGATCAGTCTTATCTGGCCCAGGACAGTTTTGTTCCAAGTCATCAAAGTCATTATACTTTATAGAACACCAAAAGCAATAGAAATAAGTAGGTCTTAAGTATTCGGTAATTATTTCAACTTTTTCCTCTGCACTAAGATCATCTTCCTCATCTTCTTCCTCTTGTTCATCACATTCTTCATCAAGTTCTTCATCTTCCTCCCAAGTATACCAAAACCAAGATCTTGATGGTTCTTTTATGTCATTTTCTTTATCTAATTGCTCACATATTTTCTGACACTTATGTAGATCCTTCATTAAACGTTTATAGGTCCTAGCATCTCTCATTCTTTGACGAAACTCCTTCGTTAAAATTTCAGTTTCCTTTTCCTTGTAAACTTTTAATTTTTCTCGCCTCTCTTTAATCCTTTCAATGTGCTTTTTAACTTCTTCGTCCCTGCCTAAACCACCGCGGTCCTTTTTTATATTGATACGAATGGGTTCCATCAGACCACGGTCAGACGCAGTATCCTTTTGTGGCCCTAGTTTCATGCCTGGTTTATATCCCATTTTCTGAAGCATTGCAAAACCTTTATTATTAGAACTAATGGCTGAATCCATACCTGTGTTTCTGGATTCCTCTTCAAGCTGTTTGCGAGATTTTGTTTTGTGAAATTCATTGGATGCAGTTTGCTTCTTTTCAATTTCCAACTTTCTCTTAGTACTTTTGCAAAATGCCAAACCTGGACGAATATCTTCTTTCACATTTAGAAATGAAGCAGACATGTAATCATCCTCATCATCAGACATCTGTAAATTTTTAAAAAAAAAGAAAAGTTTTAAGATTGATTGATTGATGGTTTTAGTGGCACAAGGTTCAAATGAGGACATGCTGCGCCACACAATACGGTATAAATAGTTTAAAAGTGCATGCAAAATTTAATTCCAGCACAATTATAACTGATAGAACAGTACTAGTAAGTGAATAAGACAAGATAAATGAGTTAAATAAAATCAGATAAAAAGTATGAGTACAGCATAAAACGCATGGAGTAAAATGTACGAAGGTGGTAAGATATTTACAAAAGTGTATAAAATAGTAGATGTGTTAAAATTTTTATATGCAGTTAAAAATATCAATAGCGCGCAAAAATGTTAGGATGCTGAATGTCATTCAATAAATCCTGTATACATAAAACTGAACTCCCAAAGAAGGTAAAACGTTGTTGGTTAAAACATGGGCAAATGATTAAAATTTGATGAATTGTAAGTGGAACATTACAAGTATGGCATTGAGGAGAAGGTTCTCCAAATAGCAAATGAAGATGCGTTAACCGGGTGTGACCTATTTACAGACGGGTAAGCTTAACGTCAGCACTGCGCAAGTGCAGCACAGGCGACTGGTCTAAATCTGTCTTAATATTATATAGTTTATTAAAAGTTTGGAGGTCCCAACTTTGTCGCCATAAACATGTAATAAATCGTGGAACATGAAGCTTAACATGAAAAGTTTTAAGATTGATTATACATAGAAAACACAATTGTTTCAATTTTGCTTCTTTTTTAAACCTAAACTTGAAAAATTTAAATAATACAACCACAATGCTAGTTGATCTGCAATTGCAATTAAGTGGAGTCAAATTATTCACCTTATAAGATTCAGTGCAAGACAGATATTTTATGAGCCCATTTACAACATTAATTATAAGCCTCTGTATCAAAATACAATAAATCTAATTTTCATATTTCATAAACATTAAAAATATACTTGCTTTTTAATTCATAGTTCATAGCAAGATTATTTACTAATTATGAAGAGTTCTTTGAGTAAAATTGTTACTTCCTCTGAGTGTCTTTGCACACTTTAAAAATATATCTATTAATTTCAATCCTTTCTAATAGATCTTACTTTTTTAAACAGATGCTCCTAATATTTCCTCTCACCCAAAGTCTACTGAAAAAGAAGGATAGATCTGCTTCTTCTTTCTCCATATAAGCTCAACAGAAGTTATTTTTTTCATTTGGAATTCTAATCCTATGATCAAGCTAGCACCAGGGCCGGATTTACGTATAAGCTAAATAAGCTGTAGCTTGGGGCCCCGAGATGGCAAGGGCCCCCAGATCCAACTTTTTCCTTCTTTTTTTAAAGTTTTATTCAAAGCTGGAGCCCTCTGAAAACTAAAATACATTTTTTTTTCTTTTTTACATTGGCGAACGCTTTTCAAAATCTAATAGAAGTGTTTACAAGTATAAAATAATTGTTACTCTTCACTTTTTTAACCAAAAGAGCAATAAAAAGGCCTTTTGACTGATGAAAATATCCTGTAGCTTTCGTAGCTACCAGTGATGGGAGTAGTCCATGGATCCTAAAAAGCGGTACTCCATGGAGTAGTCAAATAGCCGCCTCAATTTACACTGTGGGAAATGTTTTCAGCTTCTTTAAATTGCTGTGGGCTCTTTTGTCCACAGAAACACCCTTTTGTCTGATTTCTGGGCAAAAAATTTCTAGGGCTGTGGGAGAATCTTGTTTAGGGTCACTCTGTTTCGAGATTTCCGTTGTGTCTCATTGTCGTTAAAGAGCTTCTCGTTTAATTTTAACTTTTCTTTTTTGCAAAATATATTTTTTCCAATTTATTACAAAAGCTTTTTTTCCTTTTAATTATCCTAAATGTTTTAACTAGCTTAATTGTTTAATTTACTTAATTATTGTAATTGATTTTAATTTGTTATTTTCCAAATTAATCGTACATGAATCCGTGAACTCCTTTCTTTATTTATTTAAATGGTGGGCCACTATTCAATTCCCTCTTTGACAGGCCTATCTGCCAAAATTCTTGATTTGGTCTATTTTGGATGAAATTGAGATAACAGATGTGGTTTTACTTTAATTTTACTTACTGCTAATAGACAGAAGCAACATGTGATATTGCTTGATAGAGCATTGAAATCAAGTGATCATCAGCTAAACAAATGTTTAAATATAATGTAAAAAATATTGTTCAAACCTCTTGTCTGACCAAATTTATAATTATTTGTCTGACCTCCATTATTTTCAGTAGCTTAGGGCCCCGCCAAGCTTAAATCCAGCCCTGGCTAGCACCATCTCCATTTGAAGATCTCTATACTTTTAATTTCATTTTTTTTTCCAAAAAATTTTTATACATGCATTATGGTCAAAAATTTTTGAATGTAAGTCTAAAACATTACACAAAAATTGCAGAACATTACAAATATATTTTTAAGAAATATAATTTTATAAATTATTTTTCTACTACAGAGTATATATTTTTTAATTCGATTTTCTATTCATATCTATTCATTCGGCATTCTATTCTGAAATTTATTCTATTCATTCCCCACAACTTTATTGGGGAGCAGGAGCTAATATGAAAATCATCCTTGAAATCTTGTCCTTTTTGAATTTAAATTTCCAAAGCTAAGACAGACACATAGATTTTTAATGAAACAACAATTAGTAAGATTTCCATATCAGTAAGTGCAACAAAAAAGTTACTTAATTTTGGAGACAACCAAGAAGTTGCACGCGCATACTAAATATATTTTCACTCTCGGCATACAAATATATCGTTGGTGGCCAAGTTTATACTAAACATTTGCAAATTCAAAAACTCTTGGTTGGCATGAACAGATACGTAAATATCCCCAAAATCAAAAAAAAAATTTATATCATAAGCAAAGAAATTGTCAAATTAATAAATCATTTAATGTTTAAGGAGATACGGAAAGATCCCCTAATGTTCTATAAGGAGCACATACAAAAGACAGCAACAGGTAGAAATAAAATGTAAAGATTAAAAATGTGCAAGAGTCTGAAATCTTTAATTGAAAATTAGCAAAAGCGATCTAGAGAAAAAAAGTAAAAATATTTAATTGGTGCAATATAAGAAAAAAAAAAGGAATGATAAAATAAACTTTTTACCTTTTTATTTTAAAAGAATAAAAGCAAAAATCTGAGCAGATCTGTTACTGAAACTTAACATGAAAAATAATGTATCATTTGTTTATTTATATTTGAGCCCACTCATAATATTCAATAAATCAATAGAATGTTTTCAGTTTTTCTTTAGGCAGTCTAATCAATAAAAAAATTTATTATTTCGAACATAAACGGAACACAACGTTTAAACGGAACAGAATCTTCCATCATTATTGGATTTCTCAATGCTTCGTTCATGCTGCCATCTATTGTTAGTTTAACGAAGCTTTTGTCCCCCTTTTAATAAATAATAAATATTTATTATAAAAAAAGATATTTATATTTCCAAAATTATTTTTTTTTAAAGTAATACGCAATCTAAAAATTTATATTAAACTTAGAAAAAAATCTATCAATTAAATAACAATTTGATTCAATAGTAGGAAAAGAATTTAAAAAATTTAAGTCAGATGCAGGAAACTAATAAAAGATAACAGAATTCATGAAATATTGCAAGACAGAAAAATTAATTACCTACTTATCACATAAAATAGTTTTCATTCCGACTCGAAATAACTTTTCTGAAATAAAGGCGATAGAATGTTGCCCTGCATTGTTTCCTTGAAAGAAAGAAAAAAGGAACGAATGAAAAGATACGATAACATGTAGTCAAATTGCAATGAAATTCATATGATTATACATTATGACTAATAAATTGACAAACAAAATTGACATATACTGATAGATCAGTTTTTTCTTTGACGTTTAGCAAAAAGGTTCTACTATGGAGGTGCCGGGGTTCGAACCCGGGGCCTTTCACATGCGAAGCGAACGCTCTACCACTGAGCTACACCCCCACATTCGAAGAATTACTAAAATTTATTATATATTTAACTTATTTTGTGTACATTTTCAGCAATTACATTCAAAATTTTATATATAATAAATGAATTTTTGAAAAATTTTCATTCTGTAATAAAAATATATATCCTAAACTGTATTTATAATTAAAAAAAACTTAACAATATCCGAGTTAGAGAATACTAAAATGGAGGTGCGGGGGATCGAACCCCGGGCCTTTCACATGCAAAGCGAACGCTCTACCACTGAGCTACACCCCCGATGTTAAATGGTAATAAAATATAATATATAAAACTGTAAACTGGAATTTGTGTTTTACATTTATGATTTTTTTATGATAAAATCTTTTTCATTGAAAAAAAAAGAATTTTCATTTATCTTTTTATAAATAGGAAATAACTCTGGATTTATGTGAAGAACTTCAATTTCATTTTTCACAATCAGATATAGATTGTCTCTAGGTCAATCTTTGATCGGATTGGACGCAAAACGGTTCTGCGCGCGCTTATAGCCTTGCTCCTATCAACCATCAATTTTTTTTTTAAACAATCATCAGACAGATGTCAACAAAGATGGCGGACTTAGAATAGCAGTTTCATTGCGTACAAATCAATTTTCAAAGATTAAAGGAACTATTGAATCATGGCTTCCACATCTAATATATCTATAAACTCCGAAAATAATGCTGTGCTCATTGATCAATTTTGCTCGGTAACTGGAGCGGATAAAGATAAAGCAATGAAAATGTTGGAAGTATGCAACTGGAATCTTGAAATGGCCATCAATATGCATGTAGACTCCTGCCCCGAGAATCCTCAGAATAGTACCAGTAATGGAACGGATGAAGATAACATCAGAGATCCGATACCCCAATCCAGAGCTGTGCTTATGGAAGAGGATATGAATTTCCATTACGGTCTTAGAAGAACCAAACGAAAACCACACGCAGTGTTTGATGGATTACGAGATTTCCAAGCTGAAGCCCAATTGCAAGGTCAGAATGGACAAAATGAAAGTAGTATGTCGAAAAAAAGACGGACTTTAGAAGACCTTTTTCGACCACCTTTAGATATAATGTACAGAGGTAGTTTTGAATCCGCAAGGGATTTTGGACAAGTGTCAAACAAATGGCTTTTGGTAAATCTTCAAAACGCCCAAGAGTTTTCATGCCAGATCCTAAATCGTGATGTCTGGAGCAATAAAACTGTAAAGTCTCTAATAAAGGAAAACTTCGTTTTCTGGCAAATTTATCTGGACAGCAGTGATGGACAAAGATATACACAGTTTTATAAAGCTTTCAAATTCCCTCATATTTCTGTTTTAGATCCACAAACTGGGGAAAAACTTGTAGAATGGAATGAAGTTACTTCTACCAGTATAATAGAATTAATCACACTGTTTTTACGTGAGCACTGTGCACCAGATGGATCAAGAGTTACAGTAGATCAAAAAAGACGTTTCAGTGTGATTGATCAAAGCGAAGAAGAGCAACTAAAAGCTGCTTTAGCAGCCTCACTTAAAGATGTAAAGCCGAGCACAATCGTTATAGATGATGACAGTGACATCGAAACATTTGATTCAGATTCAGAGAGTACTAATGACAAAGTGTCTATAGTGAATCTTAATTCAAATGAAAATTCCAATGATGTGATAGATGTTGTTGGACTCCCTGAAAGCCTAAATCAGGAAAGTTCTCTACCTGCCAAATCCTGGAAAGATTTCTTGGGAAGCAAAGATGATCAAGTGTCCGATTTAGTACTTAGGCTTCCAGATGGGAAAAAAGAGCAAGTTTCATGGCCATGTACATCAAAATTAGAATGCCTTTTGCTTTATGTTGAAGAAATCGGTTATGCTTTGGAAAATTATGAACTTGTTACCAATTATCCACGCCGTAACATTTGCCAATTAGATAAATGTAAATCTCTCCAAGATGTTGATTTGTTTCCCCGAGAAATGATTTTTGTGCAGTTAAAAAATCATGATTCTTAATGACAGTTTAATTTTTACTTACAATTTTGTTTAATAATAAAATTTGAGAAGCATGTATAATATCTAAATTTGTTAAAATCTTTTATATTATTACACTTCCAGGGGTCTGTCTAGGCTGAATTTACTACCATTTAACGGTACCTTCACAAATTCAACTTTAGGAAAACCGGTAGTTTCACAAATTAAATTTTAGGAAAAACAGTAGTTTCACTACATACTTTTTCTTAAAAATTTATTTTTGTATCGCTTAAGAAATGATAAATCCATATTTTTGTGTTGATTTTTAAATATAATTTTTAATTTTTCACAAATTATGTCTAAATTTTCACAAAATAGGTACCTCTCAGAAAAACCTAGACAGACACCTGACTTCAGAAAAACAATATTTAAATTTATATACAGACTAATTTACATTATTATTAAAAAAAAAAAAAACAATATGCAGAGTTTGTAGCTGTCCGGATTTTCCTGATAAAAAAATATTTTTTCCTGATTTTTAGAATTTTTGTTCTGTTATTCCTGATTTGTGGGTGTCCAAATCTAAAATATCCGATTTTTAAATAATATAAATGCAGATTTTTAAAAAATAGTTTGAAAAATTTTTAAAAATTTAAACTTGCTATTCAATCTTTTTGTTTTAATTTAAAATGCTAGAAGAAATTGTGAAATTGAATAAATCGAATTTCAAGACTGTCTACTACTTATATAAGTGATTCAGGCATATATATCAATTCCCATAGCATCAAATTACTCTGCTTATCTATCCATATCTTGATGACTATGGGTGTAGGTGGAAAGAGAAGTTAACTTGTTTGAATTTGGTTATAAATGCTTCATAGTGTATATTTCCTAGAATTTTGGGTAGCGTTTTTGAGATTAAAATAAGATGTAACCAATGGATGGCGGACGCTACAAAAGTGGTCATAACTTATAACTAAGTTAAGAAGGTGGTGACTCTCAAATCAAACTCTTTCTCGACATTCAATCAGGAAACTTTTACTAAGATGCGCTTAAATTTTGTTCAATCTTTCTGGCTATTTTCAGAACTTATAGTAAATTTTGAAATACATTTTTATTTTAATTTAGTGGAATGTTTCTTTTTTTTTTTCGTACATTATCGTATTTACCTTTAATTATCATTTTATTCAATTTTTATTACAAATTTTCATACCTACATTTAAATCGTGACACTTTGTTGTGAAAATTATTCATTTATATATGATTCATCAATAGAGTTTTTTAATAATTTCAAAAACACCCTCAAAGAATTTTATTTATTTGGAGATTAGTTCATAACTTATTAAATTAAATGGTGTAAGTAAAGGCGAAGAAATTGTGTGGCTAAATTTATTTAGTGGAATATTTCTTTTTTTGTTATATATACATTATCGTATTTACCTTCAATTAATATTTTATTCAATTTTTATTAATTTCCATACCTACATTTAAATTGTGACACTTAGTTGTGAAAATGATTCATTTATTTATTTTCAATAGAGTTTTTTAATAATTTCAAAAACACCTTCAAAAAATTTTGTTTATTTGGAGATAAGTTTTTAACTTATTAAATTAAGTGGTGTATGTAAAGGCTGAAATTGGATTATATTTCAAATGCCAATTATTTCATAAAATAGTTTTCTCTATCGTTCTTATAATCGTTACATTGTTATATTTAATACAAAATAACTATTATTAAAAAAAAAGATACTTAAATTTTACAAAAGCAGTTACTCTAGACATATGATTAAGAACTTCAAT
>NC_092211.1:70939600-70963569 GCF_043381705.1 Parasteatoda tepidariorum | reverse complement strand
TTACATTTTCCAAAATAATTAGTATCGATGGGTGCGCTGGACATTGGTCGATGAATAGCAAAATTTCTCGTTTTTGCCTCTTCATAACATTGTCTGGTTTTTTCAGTCATCTAGTAAAAATTACGGTCGTCATCCAAGCATTCTTGTTGGCACCCTTTTCTGTATCATTCATGTTGGCAAATTCCGCCCTTTTTTAAAATACTCAAGAAAAAATTAAATAAACGTGAACAAAATCTAAAAACCGACGTATAACCGATTTTGTGCGTCGCATAAACGATATATTTTTACATTAAAATGAATAGGAATGATTTGGGACCACACTAAAACGTCGTATAAATGTAAACGTCGTATAAGTGATCGTCGTATAAACGATGCTCCACTGTACTACAATTAAACAAAGTAGCGAGTTGACAACTGAAAATCTGCTCCAATTTAAATACTTTTACATAATATATATAAGATTAAAATATTTGAGTTATTTAAAAAAAATAATGAAATTAATACTTAAAACTAAATAAGTTGTTTTAAAAACAGTGTTATGGTCATTGAAATTGGCAGGGCTCGAAAAAACTCAGAAATTTTACCCGTCCCCGAGGACGGCTTGTCCAACAATGTACCCGTCCTCCTTTGAAACTAACCCGTCGCTTCTAAATAAATAAAAAATATAATTTTCTCTTATTTATTACAAACATTTATATAAATTGCACAATGAATTAATAGTTACTGGGATTACATTATACAGTAATAAAAGAAATACTGGGTTACTAATAGTTACCTAGTATTTCTTTTATGAAATAATTTAAATGACAAAGATCAAGTTATCTGGAATGTCAATTTATCCGAGGGTACTGCGTTATTTAAATGAATCAAATATGACGTTTGCCAGTTTCACAAACAAGCCAATGATTTACAGAGGTTTTTGCACAGAAATATGAAACGGTTTTCCATTAGGTAGATTTTCATAATTGCGTTTAACGCTTCTTGTTTATCAATTCCACCATGCGCAGTATGTTGCTGTATTGTCGGTCATTTTGCTGCATTAGGTCTTTATAAATAGCTTGGGTTCGGAGGTCTGAAGTTTTCTGGTATTTAACGGTGTTACGTTTCTTAAGTTTTAATGACACCCATTCTTGAGAAAAATTTTCTTTATCTACTGCTTCAAAAAAGATTGTAATTTAACAAAAATTGAAAATGTATCACGAACATTAACAGAGAACATGGCCGTCCGCGCGGACGTCGGATTCGAGAAATTTGTTGTCCGCTGGGAATTTTTGACCGCCGAGGACGGGTGGTTTTTCGATCCCTGGAAATTGGGTTGCAATGAAATTTAACATTAGGATAAAGTTTAAAAGTAAATTTAAAAAAACAGTCAAATGTTTTTTTCTTTTATATAAATGCAGCCCTACATTTAAATCTTTGAGCAGAATAGACCTCACAATCACAAAGTATATGTTGTGAAATCTGCTCCTCAAGATGGCAACCTCGACAAAGAGTATTAGATTCAATACTGATTATGTATAGGTGTGTCCTGAGGGTGCAGTGTACAGGGAGAAGACCAATGATCTTCCTCAAACTGTTTCTGTTTAACTTAAGAAGCTCTTTTTAACACAGACTAGGACAGTCACGATTTAGCTCTTCAGCTTGTCTCTGACTATCCGAGTTGCGCTATAGCTCATGGGCAATTTTGCCATGGAGCTCGAATATAGATGCCCTGAATGATGTACGAGAAATTCCCAAAGCTGGTTCAGGGCCCCCAGAAAACCGCACTGGAGCCAGCTCGAGATGCTCCGTCAGCCAGCTCATTTCCAAGAAAGCACATATGTCCAGGTACCCAATGTAGGTCTACATTGTTCTGAGTGGAAAGGTCACAAAGGACCGAGAAGCACTTCCACAGTAGTGAAGAGGTGAATTTACACCTTGANTCCCACAGCCCTAGAAATTTTTTGCCCAGAAATCAGACAAAAGGGTGTTTCTGTGGACAAAAAAGCCCACAGCAATTTAAAGAAGCTGAAAACATTTCCCACAGTGTAAATTGAGGCGGCTACTCCATGGAGTACCGCTTTTTAGGATCCATGGACTATTCCCATCACTGGTAGCTACGAAAGCTACAGGATATTTTCATCATTCAAAAGGCCTTTTTATTGCTCTTTTAGTTAAAAAAAAAAAGTGAAGAGAACAATTATTTTATATTTGTAAACACTTCTATTAGATTTTGAAAAGCGTTCGCCAATGTAAAAAATAAAAAAAAAATTATTTTAGGCTTCAGAGGGCTCCAGCTCCGAATAAAACTTTAAAAAAAGTTGGATCTGGGGGCCCTTGCCATCTCGGGGCCCCAAGCTACAGCTTATTTAGCTTATACGTAAATCCGGCCCTGATCCTGCAGCACTAGATGATAGCATAAACCTCAGCCTGAAAAACAGTGGCATAACTGCCTAGAGGAAAGTGGAGTTTGGCACCATTATTGGATCAGTAAATTCCTTCCTCTGATTTAAGACCAAGCCTTGAACCATCGGTGTACCATACTAGACATTCGTCTTTATGCCACCGAGGAGATTTCAGTCACTCATTTCCAGCAGGAAAATGGATCTCATCTCTAGTAGGAAGAGCTTATGAATAGCATATCTTAGTGACATATAATCACTAGACATAATAAAAGAGGGAATTTCCAATACCTACGAAACAATGTAGTCCCATGACAATTGCTTTGAGTATTCCTTCCATAAGCCAAGGTACATAAAACGTTAAATACCAGCTTCAGTTTCAAAACGTGGATTCAACGGAAGAAGCCCATGTAAGACAGCCTGACAAGGTAATGCAGACCGCTCTTTGTAGTCTATTAAGACTAGACATGCACCTGGCGGAGCTCATTCTAGTCCTAGACCACCAGACAATAGCGCCATATGTGACAATAGGACTAATAAGCATTGAGTACATCCAGTTAACTATCTTGGATAATCCCTAGGTTTTACCAATAGCATTTCTGCAAGACCAGAATATCTTCTTGTCCCTGCGGATACAATATTCTAGACCATAGGTTCCCAAAGTGGTCCAGGTGGACCCCCAGGGGTCCATAGGAGACTACACGGGGGTCCACGAAGACGTGAAAAGAAAACAGGGGTTCACAAGTTGTAAGTGGGGGTCTACGAAAAATTTTCTGGTTTTCATAATAAAGAACAAAAATTTTGGCTTGGATTTACCTACCAACATAGGCATGTAGCATCATTCACTGGGTAGGTACTCAAAAATATTCAAAGNAGCCAGAGTCAGAACACCATCTAGCTACTTCTAGAAGTGCACCATTCATGATTTCAGATACTGTTTTGCCATATTTGCCTCTGACAATAATAACACCATCATCAGCATACCCAACACAGGGAATGCCAAGATTGGCTAAATGAACTAGAAAAGAGTCAATAACCATACACCAGAGGAAGGGGGACAAAACCCCTCCCTGAGGTAGCATGAATTCTCATGCTTGTGCCCAGTAGAGAGGAACAAGCATGCCTGGAGGACAGATAAAAAAACTTCCGGTGTATCTCTCCGCTTATGTTCCGTTTACGAGGTGATGTGTGAGATTAGGCTTGTTATTCTGAGCTTATTTATTATGATTTGTGTTAAAATTTACCCGAAATTTCAAAATTCATGAATTTTCTGTAATTTATAGATTTTAAGAGGTCATGAGCATTAAAAAAATTAATATCACAATGTTAGCTCTGTTTTGATTATCCCACATTTGGATATATTTGAGTATTATAACGGGAGGGATAGCATCAAATATATTTGTCTCAGCTAAAATTAAATGATTTAAGTTAAAGTTTAAATTTAAGAACTAGTTATATTGTAAACACTACAAGTATATTTATATTGGATGTGTGGGGCGTGTTTTCAATTTTACAAGTAAAATCGGTATTAACCTGGAAGTCTTAAGACGAATATTAAGACCTATCGTCAACTGTGATTAGCTTTATATGGTTGATTCTCATCCACACTTACATAATATCCTATAAAATTTAAAGTTTTGATTCTGCAGACTACGTGCTCGAGTCATTTGAATCAAAGCAGAAATATAAATAGGAAGTCACTTGTCTAGTATGGGTATCATTCATGATACCTCTTGCTTAATTTAGACATAGATCTGAAGTGGTAGGAAATTTTCTTCAGATCCCTGCACCTATAGTACTACTTAGTGACTAACCAAAGGATTTTCGATTCCACATATTTTACACGCACATACTCGTTAGATCATAGCAGAGTCGATACGCGGCACCACCGGACCGGAGTTCGGTTCTCTAACCACTCTACTACCAGGGCCCTACTACATCTTTTGAACCTAATTTTATAAAAAAGGAAAGGGCGTCGTACTTGCCAAAATGAAAATACGCCCTTATATATAATACTTTATTGCAAAATGTGCTTAATTATGGCATCTGCTTATTTTGACAGGATTTGCCCGAAAAAGTAAGTTAAATGTGTCAATGAAAAGTTATTTATTGATCGGATTAGTACAACACATTTAAGGCTCCTGCGTCGATATACTACTTCCAGAAATTTCCTGGCATTGAAGCCCTGGCCTGGTATAACTTTACTAGATAGTTCTCCAGAGCCTCAGTGCAAGTTTTTTACTCTGTAGATTATATAGAAATGATGTTTTACATAGGACTTTTCAAGTGCAGGAATAAGACGTTTAGGGGAGTCACACAAGCACTAATCAGATCAGTGCACATCAGGCACATTGCCATTATGTTCAATCATTCGTTTTTTTTCCGAATCGAAATTTTTTTAACAAGCGTAGGCCAGAATTCAGTCCCATTTTTGTCAGTGGTAGTCGTTGATGATCAACATTCAATTTATCATAAATCTAAACTCGCCTGCGACCTCAACAATAATCACAGTTAGACTGATTATTATTGTACAAAATTCAACAAGTAATCTAACGCACACCTAACAAAATTTGAAAATGTAAGGTTCATGTACATAAAAACTTTATGTTGTTTAAATTTGAGTTGAATTTTACACAATGCTACAAAAAAAGGATCCCAAAACATTCGAGCACGTTATTAAGAAACCGAAAAAAAAAGGAGTTTCAGCAATTTTTTCCTATTTGTTTCTTTGCTTTTTAAAAATAAAACTTATGATAAAAATAAAATCTGAAGAAGCTGCAATAATCTGCAGCATTCACTGCCGAGATGGTAGGTTTCTGCGACCAAGCAACCATTTTAAATCAAAAATTATTATGCTGTTCTGATCTTTTTGCAATATTTACATCCCTGCAGACAAGATTGCAAATTGTAGCGATTTTATCCTTATTTAAAAAGTTTCACTTTTATATGTTTAATTAAAATCTTCTACAATATTTGAATTGTATTTTTTTAACCAGCATTTGTACCCGAATTCACTAAAGTAATATTTATTTTTATTTAAAATATATTTTAACGACTAATGAAAACAAATTTTATTTTAAGAACAAAAAATTGTCGCTACATCACGCAAAAACACTATTTAACGTTGCCTTAGAAATAATAATATTAAAAAAAAAAAGAAGACATACACAATATAACATCAAAAATAAAAGGAAATTTAAGAAGCCAAATAAAAATTACGTACTCTACGAATTATTAAGATATATTTTTTTGTATACATGGTTCTAGAAACAAAAACAAGCAACATAGTAAAAAGAAGAAAAATATTTTATTATTCATTACAGAAATGTAATAACATTTTGTCATACTAACAAAAATGCCACATTAAATAAATACAAAATATAACTTTAAAACAATAGATCTTGGATTACTTTAGTGTATACCCACTTACACATTCAACAAATGTATTACAGTTAACAATATTTATTCTTAATACACATGCTAAAAAATAGATTTTTTTTTTCAATCTTTCATATCAGTACAGTTATATTTTCAATGATTATCAAATTAAGTAAAACTGAATGAAACAAATTAATGAATAATTAATTATATAAAGAAAATCAAAACCGATTTCAATCTCAGTAGTTCAGCTATGAAATAGTCAGTCGAAATTTAAAATATATAAATTAGTCTCACATGTTTAGAAACACCATAAGCAAGTTTTGTGACACAATTTTCAAAATTTGAATAAATTTTAAGCTATTAAAATTCTTGTTTGAAACACACTACATATATTACTGAAATTAATAATTATAAAAAGCAAGTAAAATAAAATTTGTTCAATAAGCAAAAATGTTTTCAATTTAACAACATAAATTAGGTTCATGTACTATATCGAAAATATTTAATTCTCTATATTTACTTTGAAATGGCAATATGAACTTAATAAATAAAAAGGAAAATTGGGCTTTGAAAATGAAGAATAAAGATGAACTATGCAGTATCTGTAGCATTCGAATAGAAAATTGAAGTATAATATAAATAAATATGTTTTGCAGACTGAACTCTTATTTAAAATTTAATTTATTTATTATTGACAATTTATTTTAAACAATATTAATAATGAACAACTTTAATGCAATTACTGATTTAATTTTATATTTTGTAACCGCCGTCGAACAGCCGACCCAATTTTTGGGTTTACGACTACTAATGTTAGACTCCGTAGACTTGCAATTTTGAATCAATACAGAAAACAAGGAAACTCCTAGATCAGCACCCCCAGATGTATGATTTGTTATGGGAACATGAAGCACTTTGAGACTCGACAGATTTAATGTGCATCAGTCACCGTTTACTACACGGGGAGTCTTCGGCCAGCGGGGATTGAACCCACGACTTCTGGGACATGTGCCAGGCTATACCGGCCCTTTACTGATTTAATTGATTAAAACATGTAATTTAACAAGTGATGAGTCAAAATTTGAAGTTATTTAAATTTGAAGCATATACAGAAAAAGTCCCTTGTAAACTTGTTAAAAAAAGTACATTTGAAAAATTACATTTTCATTTACATTTCAAATTTTTTGAAAGCATCAAGAATGTAATGCATAATTTTAGTAGCCATCAAAAATTTCAAAAATAATAATAATAATAATAATACTAATATAAGGAAAACTAATTTGTGGTAAAATCATATTTACATAACTTATTATGATAAAAATAAATACATGGTTCATAAAGGCAGCTTATTTGTATGTAACAAATATACTTAGCAATCAAATTGAAATCTTTCTTAGAATTTTCATGCGGCCATAAATGTCTCTGACTACAGTACCAAACATTCAGTACAGACATAAAATATATATATTAGAACATTAAAGTTAATTTCACACAGAATTGTGTGAGATATGAACTACCTATCAATACATTTTGTATCGATTTTTAAATATTTTCAGTCTATCATCTAATTTATGAAGAAAGTTGTAGATGGTAGCACAAGCATAATGAGACTGATTTTTTAAAATGCAGACTGTGGAAGAAAAAGCTGTGATTTAGTGAATGGGTTATTATGTTTGAAAAATTGTTATTATGAAGTAAGTAAAAATTTAAATAATACTAGTTATACTATTTTAACATTAATAGTTAAATTTGATTTCGCTAAGCAGTAAAAAAAAAATTTTTTTTTAAGGGTTTAGCATCAAAATGAAGAATTTAAAATATTTGGTTTAGCTTAAAAAAGGTTTTGTAAAAAAAAAAAAAAAAAAAAAAAAAAAAAAAAAAAAAAAAAAAAANAAAAAAAAAAAAAAAAAAAAAAAAAAAAAAAAAAAAAAAAAAAAAAAAAAAGTAAAATGCTCAAATACAAAATTATAAAAATTTATTGAATAAAAAATCATCTTGAATCTCATCAATTAATGATAGATTGACAGAATATTTAATTAAGTTACCTCATTTTTTTTCTCTCTCCATAATATTCCATTAACTCCTATCTTTAAAGACTTTGAATGCTAAAGCAAAGTATTAGTTTTTTTTTCAAGAGCTCATTAATATAACAAAGTAATTTTAGCGAAGATCAAAATAATTTTAAAATCAAAAACAAAAATAATTTAACAGCATCTGATTTGGATGCACACATATGAGTAAAAGGCATTTCTATTGGAATATTTTAAAATATATCATATCTCTCTTAAGCAAATAGAAATGCAGAATAAAATTTAATTAAATATAACAAAAATTAAATATATACATTAATAATGTATTTTATCAAAATATGATAAAGTACATATTGATAAATAATTTCTTACTTCTTTTTAAATAAAAGTGAAGTAAATATGTACATTTTATTATAAAAAGAAAAATCACCACAAAAAAATATAGAGTAATAGAGAATAATTTACATTTGGTAATTAAATATTATTTATACATACTAATTATTATAAATTAAAACGTACTTGCAAAAATTAATGTGATTCAAAATTTTCAAAGACAAAAGATTCCTAACTATTATAAAAGTTTTAAACTTTAAAATAGTTGCTAATAATTCATATATATTCTAATGTATAGTGCATCTTATATATTAACAATATTCTTAACATGCATTTCTTAATTGTCTAATTATAAAATGTATTTGGCTACTTAGCAAGATTAACAAAAAAAATAATTATAATAATTAATTAAAATACATTGCAAAAACTGAAAAAATATGATTTGAAAACTTTAAATAAAAAGTCATTTTTATGTTACATTATAAAACATATAAAGTAAAAATAAAAACCAATATCACCACATATTGATAAATAATAAAAATTGCAGTTTCATTGCGAATGAATGAAAACTTTTATCACATAACACTCATATTTCAGCATAAAATAGGACACAACTCAAAAACCATTGTTAAAATCAATTAAAAACAAATGATGTACTAAAGAAATGCTATACACATTTACAAGCATAAGATTATAATAGACAGTTAATGGACAACAGCTTGAGTAGTTAGAATATTATCTTTTTTATAATCACCATAAGGACTGCTAGGTAAAGAACTAATGCGTAAACTGTTAGGATTAGGGGTGATGTTAACATGTTCTTGACTGTTATAAAATTCTGTACTTTCTAAAATAACATCATTAGAACAAAAAAGCACCTGAAATTAAATAAGTATTCTTAAGTCAATTCATAAAAAATGAAATTATGCATTATTTACTAATTTTTTTAAGAACTATTTAAGAATTTACACATTTGCTAGATAAATGTCAATCTCTCAACAATATTTATATAGATCAGTAAATTTTATTAAAATAACAATGTACAGAAAATTATTAATTAACTAAATTTATTAATTTAATTATTATTTTTGTTTGTTTTTAACTTCAAAAAAATTATTGATTTAGTTGCCATTGAAGTTTGTTCTTAAGTATAATAGCTTGAACTTTAATTCAATAAAAATTTACCTTAAAAAATGATATCAGAAATATAGAACAATAATTAAAAATAATTTTGGCATTTCGCACTTTATTAATAATAGAAAAAATAAGAATAGAAATAAATATCATTTAACAATTTCTCCAAAGCTAAGCTGGGCTTAATTACGACAGTAGACAAAGATAAAAAATTTATTCAATCCATGCTTTCACTTAAATTAAAGAAAAAAAGATAAGCAACACATTTAAATATAGCTTAGAAAATCTTGTTCGTAAATCCTTAACCCAATTCTTCCCTATTAAAACTCATCAAAGTAATTTGTTAATCTCATCCTTAGCAAAATGCTTCTTGAATTATGTAATAACATAATGTATATCTACAAATATTTAAACTTAACAGCTGAAACACACTGGTATAATTTAGAGTCATTACTCTGTCAAGGCTATGTCTCAAATAATAATAAAAAATATTAAAAGTAACTACACAAAAAAAAAAGAAAGAGGTTATTTTCAATTGAATTAGGCAATAATGTTAATTCTCTTTTAAATATATTTCATCTTATTCTAGAATGTTCTCATTTTTACCGATCAGTCCTAGTCAACATCATTATTTGCTAAGCTGCTTGTAAATTTAGTTAAATGTCTGTCTACTTGATGTTCCTTGCATTATTTAAAAGGAATTAAGATCTTTTTTACTTAATTTAAAAAATAGAAAAAAAATTATGGATTAAATTATGCAAAATTAAAAAAGAAAATCAGAACACGGCAGTTAAAATAAAGTTTAGATTAATAACAACAATACAATACACGAAACACTAAATCATAATTTTTGTAACATATATTGGATCATAAATAATTACGTTAAAGTGTTTTTAATTTAAATATATATTGCTTTCTTTTTGCTTAGAAAAAAAATTCTGTTAGATGTTGTTTTTGAAACTTGAAGCAATTTAAAAATGTTTTATTGTATTCTAAAAAATAAATTTCAGAGCAAGAAAATGACTTTTTAAAATTTTTACAAATAGAAAATAATAATTATATTTACCTGAGGGGAAGAAATAGAAATTTTTTGCATTTCTTTAGCAAATGTGAGAATAAAACAGTCAAATGATATAACGACAATCCATTCAGCCGCTGTGCTGATAATATGAGCTCTGAAACCCTAGAAATTATACATATTTCTACATAAATTATACATATAATAATAGATATTTATCATAGACTGATTACTAACAGTAACATACAGACAAAAAAAGAAAGCATACACAAAAAGAAATGAAAATAAATTTTCATTAATTCCAATTAATCCTTTGATATGTAATGAATGTTATATTGCAATCCAAATATGAATGCCACAAGTCTTACTCAATTTTACGACGAGGAGTTTCATTCAAGAATATACCGGGGCTCAACTTTAAGTGAAACATGAATATTTTGAATTGGATAAGTGAATTAAATCGTAATGCTCTGAAATATACAATAAAANTTTTTTATGTGTATATTGTTATATGTGTTAAAAAGTAAAATCCTTCTCGCAGGGGGAGATTGTTGTCATTCCCTGGGAAGGATAGCTACGAAGTCTTTTTCTTTTTATACCGCCAGATGGCGTTCTTTTTAAATTTGTATGTGTTTGTTTGCTTTTCGTTAATAAACTTTACTTTCTGTCTGAATCTCGATCCACGGACTACAAATTTAATAATTAAAGAGCTTGTGGCAATACAATGCTAAACTACATATTCAAATTGTGCAAGAAATCATTTAAGGATTACTTGATCGAAAACACAATGATTTTCATATAAGCATAAAGATGCATTGAGTTGTTATCAAGTGGAAATTTCAGAAACTAGCCCAATACTTATCTGGAAACAATACTCTAAGGAACAGTTTGGTATAAGTAATCTATTAACATAAAATGATAGAAAGTCACCTATCACTATATTGCCTCAATTCATTCATTTTGATAGGAAATGTATTTAAAATATATGTTCTAGCATACTGATTTTCTTTGCTCTGCTTATGAAAAATAAATTAGCTTTGATAATTATTTTATAATAAATACTCACTCCATCTTCTGGATGCCATTTAGTTGCATCTTTCCCATGGAAATTTTTTCTAGCAATAACACCAGCAACAAGTGCTAACAGAAGTTAAAGATTCAAACATAACAAAAATTATATATATGTAACATCTAAAATAATAGCTCAATAGAATTAAAGGTTCTTAAAACTAAATCTAGAAAGAATTATATTTTTTAATTGTAAAATTAGCTCTTCTAACTGATGAGAACTTTAATAATCTCTTTCACATAATAAACTAAGCACTTCACGTATATATTATCGTTAATTAGTTAGAAAATGTTATCTTTATTTATAAAATGAATCTATAGTGCGCAGTAAAATATCTTTATAAAGTCGAATTCCCATTTAATTTAACAAATATTTTGATATTTTAATATATCGTCACCTGGTCTTATGATTACTTCTAGCAGCCTCAATCCTAACAAAGGAGTCTGGATATTATGGAACACATGACATGAAATAATAACTACATGCTGTGTATGGAAAAAGTGTGGACTTGTCTTTTGAAAACGAAGTTGTAAACTCTTCTCCAGGAGCTTCTGCTCCATGTACATTTTGCAAATAGTAGTTTCTTTGCTCATTTTTCTTAATAAATGCCTAACACAAATTAAAAAGGTATCATTATACAAAAAGAATATTAAAATCGACTGCAAATAAAAATCTGATGAATTAAAATTGAATTATCTCTGATATTATGGTCAAAAAAGAAAACTCGACACGAAAGCGTGACACATATATCTAAGGTTTCCAGTCATGGACGTGTGAGCAGAACAAACAGGCACAGGATTTCAAAGAGAGCAAACAAATATATTTTATTTAATAATTTTGAGAAGTATCATGAGAGAGAATGCGCCACAATTTCATCGTGGTTCAGCCTAAATGTTAGGGAAACTCTTGCAAAGAAAATCTATAAAATGCTTTGATTTAGGGAAAACTTAGTAATTGTAATTGGTTTATTAAATAGGTCGCACATTTCCCACAAAGAGTAAAGGGAAAAATGTCCTACTTTTAATTAATGCATGCTTGAGCCAAAAATAGACTTAAGGACAGGATGTGAATTTAAAAGTGTGAGAAAGTATTTTGATTAGAATAATAAATTAAGGAAAGGATTTCCAGAAAAGAAATAACATAAAAAGATAAATTGAAGCTTTTTATGTTACATATATATCATTAAACAAATAACATAAGGAATTCACAGATAGTACACAATGCAAAAATGTATTGAAGTTTAGTGCAAATAAGAGTTGCTTGAAAGAACTAAAAGAAAACTTATGAAATGCGATGAAAATTTTTGAATGGAGATTAATGACTGAATGTTTAATGTTTGAATGGAATGGAGATTAAATGTTTCCCGTATCATAAAAGGTTTAGACATTGAATATAAGTTCCGTAAATTTTCCTTTAACTCAGCATCACTTATCGTAATATATATGTAATACCTAGTTACAAAAATATACAAAGTTTCTTATTTGCATTAACCCTGTACTAGAATTTAGTTATTAATTATATATACCTATTAATCATAGATTATAATTACTATTGCTATTACTTAAAATTTATTCTCCTTAATATCTTTTATAAATCATCGCTGGGTATTATAGATGATAGTGTGTTGAAAAGTAGCTAAAATCCTTATCAGATTTTTATTAATTTGAACATGATTTTTCTTCAATTAAAAAGAAACAGTAGTAAAAGCTAAAACTAAAGAGTAAGAATAAAACTTTTTAAAAATAATATTAAAAAGGAACCCATTATCAAAAGGATACTTGTCACAAATGATGCTGTTAAAATAAGGGACAAGAAGACCCTCAATCTTGCAACGAAGGTAGAATTCAGAAACGGACATACATAATGAGATATTACAGTTTGCAACCAACTATATATAGCAGAACATCCAAATGCTAATAGTGCACCACTCATGTGAACAATTATGACTGAAGTTTCCTATTAAATGAATATAATACAATAAATAATGAAAATTACACATAAGAAAGCAAGATAGAATCAAAAGTACAAAATTGGAATTCAGTAATAAAGTATTTTACACATGTTTTCACTTCTAAAATTTAAAACTACTCATTGTATAATTAAAAGTTATTTTAATTGACCTAACCAATATTTTCAGTATTATCTTAAGTAGTGCATAAAATATACATTTCAGTAGTTTTTGTTAATATAGAAAAGCAGTATTTCATTTTTGTTCTTTGCTTCAATTTAAACACAAAATATTTTGTTTCATATTTGCAGCAAAAAGCAATGTCCTTTCAGAAATAATTTCTGAAGCACAGTAAGTTTAGATTTACAAAAATAGAAATAGATTTAGAATATAAATAAAAAAATTTTTGTTTCTGACTTTATTTTTAAAAACTTACAAATATAAGTTAATTTTCTCACCAATTCATCTTTTTGAAGTATTTGAATAGAGTGGTGGAAAAAATAACTTTCCATCAAATTTATTGCACCAAGTATCAACAGATTAAAATAAAAGTTTTACCCACAATGCAAAGCAAATTGGTATCCCTGAAATGCGTCACACATGCATACAAAATATTGTTTTGTTGCTAAGTTCTTGTTTTCTATTCAATGAAAAATCCATTTAATAGACGATCACTTTTTTAATGAACAGATTTTTTACTGCATCAATTTAATGTTTTACAGGCCGATTCCTTCATGGTGAATTTAGAAATGCTCATTATTCGGATTTAAAAAATAAGCTAAAGAAAGAAGTATTGTTTAAAAAAGCAAACCAAAATTTCTTAACATTTTGAAAGCATTTAAATTTCAAAAAACATTTATGTATTATAACTCATGTAATACATACTATTCAATAACGTAACACATAAAAAGTATTATTTTATGACTACAAAATGAAGTTAAAAATTCGGGTTGTTTCTTAAAACCTCCACAATTCTTGAAGCCACTTCATCTCTTATATAGTAATTTTTCGCATAAAGGAGAATGGTTGCTGCCAGTTTCACTGTACATACTTTAAAATATTATACAGTTACAAATACATATCTGTTTTGTTAAATTATATTAATTTTTTTTTATCTATTTAGTACTCAAATCTATTATTATCCACATAATTTCAAAACCTTGCTTTTGAGGTCAAAATTTTCCTTCCCCAATTTTACAGTTCTTAAACAACACATACATAAAAAATTCAAGCATTTTTTTTACTCCCCCCAGTTTAAGTGAACCTTAAATTATTGAATTATTAGGACTCCTTTGTGTGTCCAAACAAATATTTCCACAATTTTTTAAAAGATGAGAAAAAACTATTGTAACACAAATAACATACAATTATTATATATTCAATATTAATTAATACCTGAAAATTAGCAATAATACTGGCTCCAAAGCAGCCCATCCAGCCAACAATCAGAGCAGTTTGATTCAGTTTTAAAACTACAGAATAATCTGATGATAAATGATCTCTATAATGCTGCTCTACATGTTTGTATCTCACATAAATGAAGGCAGCCACTAAAATGAATAATTAAATATTAATAATAATAGCAGCAATAATAATAAAAACGTATACTAATAATGATATAAATTTGTGATAGTTTTAATTTTCTTTTAAATAAAAAAATACTATTTTTTTCTGATATAAGTAATATAAAAATTCAAAGAGAATATGTAGTTATTAACAGATTTGTGAATGTTCTGAAATAGGTAAACCATTAAAGTGATTAAAAAAAACTGAAAAACTAAACAAATATAATGAATTTATTTTATGAAACCTTTATTAATTTAATTCCTTAGTGTTATTTACTATTGTTATCATTTTACAGATGTAGTGTAAAAAAGAAAAAAAAAATACAAATGTTTTTTCCTTTATTTATTCAAACAAATCCTAAGCACTGATTCTAAGACTGAGAATAATAATGATTCTCAGTCTCATCTTCTTTGACTGAAAAGATTTGTTTATTTTGGTTGTTAAAAAGTATTAAGAAAATGACTTGTATAAGTGACTTTGTACTATATTTAAAACAAGCTTTCTATTCAAGTTACAAAAATAATAACCCATAATATCATAATCTAAAGAGTTAGAATGCAAGTGTATCGATATTCTCTTTGGTCTAATAAAAAAGATGACTGAAAAAGGGTGCGTTAATCATTTCTCGCATTTATAGAAAAATATAATCGATTAAATCTCTCAATATTTCAATACAAAAATAAATTCAGATTTTCAGACAATTATTAATTAAAATTCTAAATAAAAACAATTTAAGTGAACAGCCCCATAATTTAATAAATCCTTCAGATTTTCAGATAATTATTAATTAAGACATTCTTAAATAAAAACAATTTATGTAAACAGGACTATAATTTAATCCTTTGACAGCAATGTAAAAATTTTTCTATCCAGCATTTTTATGATCAGAGATATTTTAATTCGACAGAACATTGACATTCTGTTGAATTGCAACAACTCTACTTTACTTTCCTTGGATTTGTTTTAATGACAAAGATATACCAAAGTGACACTAAAAATAAAATTAAATAATAATAAAAAATTAAATAAAATTTAAATCTTTATGATTCTTAAATATTGTTTTTAATGAAATTCAACTTTATTTCAAAGGATTACTCTTGTTATTTTACAATCTAAATAGGGTGACAAGGAATAACATGGGCAATGCTCATAACTAAATATTTTTATTTACATCTAATTTTAAAAATGTTTATGTTAAGTATTGATTCAAGCACAACCCAACCATTCATACGAATATTGTTTGGGGTATCTATTATGTGCCGCCAGTGAAAAGGGGTAAGGTACTCAAGAATGTTGCAAGATACACTTTTTTAAAATTTTTCATAGCTCAAGAATGACCACCTTACACACCAATGGATTTTTGATCAGCCCATTTTAGAGACAAAGGGTTGTGCCAAACCTCATTATAAAATTAAGCAACAAAATAAGGGACAAAGGAACAAATTAACGAACAAAATATAACACAGAACATGAATAAAATAAGGCCTAAAAAGAGCCTTACTTATTAACAAATTATTATACAGCGTTAGATTGGAAATTCTTCAAAATTTGAGAGCTCACATTTCTTATAGAAAATATGAATATTAAATTGTTTCTTTTTTTTTATAAATACTTTACCATTTAGGAAGCAACAGTCTTAAAAGTTTCATTATCAATAACCAAAAACTTGCATTACATACAAACTTAATTAAAAGATACAAATTACACATTACAAACTTGTAACTACAACTGTAATAATTAATACAAAAGTAAGCATTTTTCCTCATGCTTATATACCTAAATGGTAAAAAAAACAACAACAAAATGACTTAAACATTCAAACCAAAATGAAATACAATTACTCACTTAGAAAAGCAATCAGATTAACAGCTTGACTAAAGATGCAACTTTCAGGAACATAAGTACCAGTGTCACTTATATATGGGAACTCAAATGATACATGCTTCAGGTATACTGCAATGCAATACCTATGAAAAAATTTCAAAATTTAATAGTGTTCACTTATTTGTATTACATTAGAAATTATAAGAGTATGCAAACAATTATAATGCACAACATAGAGTAACCTACTTGTACTTTTTTTTAAAACAAATCAAAAGTGTATATATTTTTTCTTTTTGAGAAAGGAACAGAGTTTTGCTTATTTTGATTGGTAAAAAGTGTCCAGGAAATAGACCCTTCAGATAAATGGATGCCCAGATGAGGGACTTTAAATCAAAAATCAAACAAAATGAACAAAAGATACAAATTACTTTAAGACATTGATTATACATATTCAAATAGATAATAATTTAATATCAGAATAGACACGTATTTATCTCTGGAACACTGTTACAATATAAAAAATTACTTAGACAGTTCTGAAATGTGTGGTTGGGACAATGAACAGTAATGATCCTTTACCTACACATATATATATATTTTTAAAAATAGGCATAATTTAAATGCAAAATGATTCTAACCAATATTTTTTTAACTCTTTGTGAGTATTTTAAATAAAACATCCCTTTTAAATAATGAAAATAAACATATTTATGGAAAATAATGGTTAAAGATACAGAAGTTCACAAATGGAGAACATGTACGAATTTGTAAATTGAAAAATTCACAAATGCAAATTTACGAATGAAAAAACAAATTTAAAATTTTACATACGTTATTATGAATGAACTTGGAATAAGTATGAAGATGCATATTGGCAGTACATGTATCTTCGTTAACACCATGATCTAAAAAAAATCAGACAGTGTTACAATGCACAGAAACATCAGAAAATTATAAAGAAAACATGTTCTTACATGAAAAGTGTCTTAGAAAACAAATTAAGACAGAATAAAAAAAAATGTTATGATAAAATTAAAGAGGATAAAACATGCTTTACATGATTCAAATAGATACAAGTTACATAGCATACAATTAGAATTTTGTAGGAATGATTTTCCACTTGGCACCAACTTTTTGTTATATATACAGTACAGAACCCGTTATCCGGAAATCAGAAAACCGGAACGAAATTCGATAAATTTTCCCGTCATTAAAAAAAATATTTTTTTTCCTCATAGGATTTTTCTTTTTTTTTTGAAAGATGCTTACCTTACCATCATTTTAGAAATAATCATTAGTGTATTACTTCATCGTTTTTTCTTCTTTTTAAGATTATTTCTAAATATAAATTTTTTTTAAAGTTGGGTTTAAGAATAAAAAAACAGCTTTTTGTAGCGATTCAGAAAACCGGAAAAATCAGTTATCCGGAATAGCGATGATCCCGATCGTTCCGGATAATTGGTTCCCTACTGTATATAAAAAAAGACTGATCGAAAGATACTCACTAAACTTCAGTAGAACAAAAGTTCGGTTTAAAATTTTTTAAGTGTTTTTATAAAGCTAAGGAAATCATTAAAATCTTTCGAATTATTATGTAAGAAGCTTAAACTGTAAGCAATTTCATTTTTTTCATATTTTAAATATTCATATAAAAAAGAAACTGGCAATGAAATTTTAAGAAATAAATAAAAGGAATTGAAACTTTACTGAAATTATGGAAATTAAACTTCTTTTGTCCTTTGTAAATAATTGTACTTTCAGTTATTCATTTTCCTTTTTCAATCCTTTTGAAAAAAAGAAGTCTAAAACAACACATAATCAATAAATTGAAGTTCTTTTTTATTATTTTTTTTATTTAACTAAAAGCGACACTTTGATGAATTTTTTCAACCCTTCTTTTCTTTATACAGTTTTTAATTATAACAGCAACTTAAACTAACTATTTGGACTTTAAACATTTTTGAAAATTATTTAATAATATATTGTGATTAAATATAGTTCATAATTAATTAATAAAAACAGTTAGAATAAGGATCAATAGCAAGAACGATTTTAAATTTATTGAACAAGAAACAAATTTGTTTCTTGTTCCAAAAAATTAAAATTGAGTAAAAGAATTACTCCCTCAAAAAATTTTCATGTGAGTATTAGGAGTATAATCACCCCTCTTAAACCAGTAAGATTGAGTCCTATAACGTGGAAATTAGATAATTAAATCAAAAGTTATTAAGGGTGGCTAGTTTCTATTCTTAGTGCACTGTTCAAAAAATAATAAAAATCAAATTATTAAGTAAATACGAAAAATATTTATCTCAAAAAATAAATTAAAAAGCTATTTATCCGAACTCCTTTTCAAATAAACTATGTGATATTTAATGAATTAATCTTTCTTTCAGAAATGAAAAAAGAAAAAATTGTTTAATTTAAAACAGTGTTACAATAAATGAGAAAAATTATTTCTCGAAAAATGCTATATAACTTACTTGGTTTTAGTCAGATTAAAAAGATAATAAACAATTCTTAATTACTACTAAACTGATAAATGTTTTAGAAACATAAATGAAGAATGAAGGTCGAAAAAAAATTGTAAAACAATTTGGAATTACAGCGATAATAATAAGTAAATAAACTTTTAATCTTAAACAAATAAATATCTCGAATATATTATATCAATTCTTTGAAAAGTGGTAAAAAAAAAAGGAAAAACAAATTTCGCGTTTTATTGTCATTTTGTTTCACTTTCACTTCATTATGAAAACAAATGATAATGGGATATCTTAACTGTCACTTAGCAACAACGATGACAATGAGTAACCAAGGTAAAGGTGCCATAGAGAATAATAAAGTCAAATAAATAATCCAATCTTACCACAAAATGACTTAGTTAACTTATAAACGCAATCTAGAGATCAAGTTCTTTACCAAACCATATTTTATTTTGATTCAAATTTGTTATGAAACATTTCAAAACAACAATGTTCAACAAAAGCTAAATAAAGATACTGTTGCCAAAAACTAGTTTCGTTTTCCAAATACAAACACAAATGTTTTAAGCTTGGAGTTAAAGGTATTTTTTCACTAAAGTCAACAGTTACTTTGATATGATTGGTTTATATTTTACTGCAGTGTTACTTTCCTCTCTTGATTGGTGAATTTGTTGGCCGCCATCTATATTATTTAATATTGGCAAATTTTCATATTAAAGTTTTATCTAAAAAATCTAATCAAACGTCTAATTTTTAATTTTTCATTTCAAGCTTAAATTGAAATCTGCTGTTACAAAGCCTTTTGTGACTCATAGTCATTCATGCGTTTATTTGAGTTTAAAATCTCTTAAGCTGCGTAACAAATTTATTATTGTTTTTGTTGTGGTTGGTTGGGTTGGTTTCGAGTTGTTTGAAAGTTAATACCCTTATTTCCTTTTACTTTAAAATAAATTTGAATCGTAAAGTTTTGAATTAAGAATAAGTAAATAAAAATGCAGTGGGTTTTTATGTTGTGTTCTACTGGATAAGATTTGTTCTGATATGAAAGGAAGAGTACTTTATCAGTTTATCTGTCAACATCATAGACGAATTTCATTTTAAGTGTTTTTTGTAAGTTTATCTGAAGGTAAACAAAAGAATAATTTAGTAACGCTTTTATGCTTGCTGTTTAATGAGTTTGTAAGTTATGTTGAAAAAGTATACACTGTATTTGTTTAATTTAATTTTCTACTGTGAATTTTAATATATCTCCACTTAGTGTTTGCTTTTTCGTTGGCAATTTCATCCCTCTTTATTTTCTACTAGCATTAATGTTATGTAAGAAAATATTTTGACATCGGTACATGTTAGCACCAATTGTTATCATGAAGGCGCCAAAGGGTTTATATCCTTCCATATAATAATAAAAAATATTTGATACGTATATATATATCTTTTGAATTATATTAATTCTATGCTACGATAAATTTCAATTTTCGCGGGAATCATAATTATACTCATACCCTGATATTCTATATCAAAATCAAACTCATCATTTGTAAAAAAAAAAAAGAGCATGACACATTTTATATCATGCAACATTCCAGATATGCTATTACTTCTTATTACACATAAATAAAATTTACTCTATTAAATTTTTATTCCAGACCCATAATAAATACCCCATATCGTTTTTGTACCCAGAAAGAAAATACATATTTGCTCTCCATAATCTTCATTAACTCTTAAAGAATATAAACTTGAGAGGTGTAACCATTAATTATTTCACCATTTGAAATAAATTTAAATAAACCCTTTCCATGGCCCCTTTTCCGGTCAAAATTATTTTTAACAAAATGTATGATAAATAATAATTTTAACCATACCTTTCTTATTACCAATAGCATATTTAGCTTGTTATTAACATAAAAAATGTAATTTTAACATACTCTTCTATATATTTTTACAAGATATTAATTCAATACCTTTTTTTTCGTATAAAAAATATATTCTAACTAAACCAAATCAACAATTCACATCAAAATTATCAGATCAATGTTTACTATTCTCATCATTATTAATCCCATTCATTAATCATACAAACAATATTGTATTTAATTGCCCAATTCCTTATCTTACATTAAACATATCATGCGCACTTTAAACTGAAATGAACTTTAAACTAACTACACCTTTTTTAATTTCTACCCTGAAGGAAATGTGAGTGTGTAATTCTTTTTCATTTATGTATAAGATAAAAGTTACCTCATTTAATTATGCTTTCAGTCCTCATTCTTGGCAAAGAGTCTTTCTCTGTATATTCCATACAATAGGGGGTAGCCATGGCTTCGTACTGTCTCCGATAATAGTAGCTTCCAGTACCATCTTTTTAGCACCCATCAATTAGGTCTTAAGCATTCACCAATTCCTTCAGGCAACGCTCTTTAGCAAATCTCTCTATACTGGTCACCCCTTATCCTAGTAGGCATCCTTCTATCCTGGATCCTTCCCTCCTAGCAGTCCTTCTACCGTGCTAGTGATATTTATATCCTGTTGAGCTATGCCATTGTGACACCCGTTTCTTGTGGAACAGTTTTATTTGCGGTTTGATGACGAGGGCTTATCATTTATGCATATTTATTTTAGATTCTGGGTTATTGGGCTCAATATTTACAGATATTTAAATAAACTTAAAAAAAGTTTTTATTTCTGGAGCCCCATTGCACCCTTCTCCTTCATCTACACTCTATCAGCATCATGCCCATAATGGATCTCATTTCTCATGAGAGAGTCCTTCTCTTCTAACTCTTTCCTTCCCCACGAATAGGGGATATTCGTTCACCTATTGACCCTCAGGTCAGAGGTCATTCAGATGCGTGGGAGTGGAATCACAGTCCTGACATGCATGTTCTTTTAATGAATTCTACATATCGTATCACATATAATTTTCAAAGCTTTTGATTTGCTATTACTATTAATAAGGCACTAAATTATTAATAAGGCAATACTGTCAAAAATGTAAATTTAATTTTGGTTGTTAAAAATGTCTAAAACTTATGCCTGTTATTTAATAGAAATATCATGATGCCCAAGAATAGTCAGTCAATCTTTAGCTAAGATAAATGAATCCAAAAGTAACTTAGGATCCCAAGATAAAACTAAGTAACCCTGAAATTGAAATAAATCATTTTTGAAATAAAAAATTAAAATTTTTCTGGGAAAGATCTTTTTTTAGTTTTGTTTATTGAAAGTACATTAATTTTCAAGTCATTAGATTTAAAATATCTTAGTGTATGAAGGTGTGACAATTTTTTCAAAGTGGAAGAAGACTTCAAGTGCTACAAATAGTTGCTAGCTTACTTTATAGCTGAACCTCTGTTTTGAAAATTCCATGAATGCAAATACTAAGATGCATCAAATAGTTTAATTGAGTTTTGGAGTTTTTTAAAGAAAAAATGAAGAAAAGACATTTGTTTCCTCATACACCAAACAGAGCAACTTTAAAGCTATTTTACTAATATTTACAAAAATGTCACTAAGACTTGAGAGACTTGAAAACTATTTTACTAACTATTTTCTAAAGTGTCATTAGGAACCTTCATTCACTCAGCTTTTCTAAACATCTGTATAATCTATAAAAATTTTTATTACTGTTACAGATTATTTGAATATGAGGCACAGATAACCAATGGCTAATATAGAAAATAAGGATAATAAAAAAGGTATTATTTTTCTTATTAGTATTTGTGACTCTTATTTTAGTGTCGCAAATGTACATGTGTTTTTATTACTTTGCAGAAAACAAGAAGCGATTTGTTAAGGCTCTTTACAGCTATGTACCCGTTAACAATGATGAATTGGCGCTAAAAGTTCACGACATTTTGGAAGTTGTCGAGGAAACAGAAGAGGGATGGTGGAAGGGAATTTCGGATGGAAATGTTGGAATGTTTCCATCAAATTTTGTCATTGAGCTTGATGGTCATCCTGAAGAATTCAATAACAAATTAATGAATGAGTTAAGTCCTACAAAAAATTCAAGTAAAGGTAAAAACTTAGGAGAACAAGAGCCAATGATTCGTCAAGGTAAGTAATTCAAATGTTGCATAGGCTCATATAATTTTAAATATTGCATAGACGTTGTTGGTGCGGGGATGGTGGTTTTATCTCCCTCACAGTAATTAGAAATTTCCTTAATTAATTAAGTCCCTTTTACCCTTATCTGATGGAAGATATTTCCCGTCAGGTGTTCCAAGTAGACTGTTAGACCAGGATTGGCAATTTTTTGACACATGACGGTTTTTACCATGGTTTTTACCGTCATATCAAAAACCCCCACTGTCAAAAACTGTCAAAAACCCATAGTTTTGGTAAAATAATTTTGAGTATTTGGTAAAATAATTTTGAATCTTCTCAAATTTTGGACTCATTCATACTAAACTTAGAAATCGACTGGGCAATGAAAAATGCGCAAAATTAGACACTTGCTATCGTATGCTTCGGCACAGTGACCCCGAATACTGAACATGTAATTTTGTTTGTAATTAAGTTTTGTTTATAGTGCTTTTTCAACTGAGTAAAAGTTTTTAACTTGACAAAATAGCAGTAATTCTTGACTTAGAGTTTGTAAGTAGTTACAAGTTTTGAAAGTTTTGTTTAGCTTATTTCTAATATTTAAGAAGAAATGGCAAATTTTAAATTCTTCTTTTTAGTTCTTGAATTTATTAATAGTTCCAAGCTTTTTTGTTTGTTTGTTTATTTCAAACAATTAAGAAGTGCAAAATTTTGAATCCTTTGCAAATCAAGCTATAATGATAAAAGTA